>NC_134353.1:854868660-854883660 GCF_048569485.1 Anomaloglossus baeobatrachus | reverse complement strand
TTCAGAAATCTGTGCAAGTAAAGTGTCAGCAATGCGCTTTGATAGCAGCTACAAAATATCTAATATGTGGGTCAGGTTTTGCCATCTATTCCCACCCCTGTCTGCTGCCTGGCCTTGGTAGCGCCCAGGAATGACTCCAGTCGGACACATGTAGATGATCACCTCCATACCGCAGTTGCAAGTTTGAGGTCTGAAACTCTACCGAATTGTCCCTTGTGAGTGGACTGAGTATAGCAGTACCAGTCCTCAAGTGGAGTCTTGGCATAGACCTGGGCGAACAGGTCTGCACAGAAAGATATGTTAGACCAGGAGAGTTCGACAGCAGTCGACACCATCACACAGAGAACAGGTCCCTGTGAGTGGGACAAGACCCTGGCCAGAGAGGACTATATGACTAATGTGCAGGACTAAGGTGCCAAACAGTAAGGAGGACAGAAGAACAGCAGCAGTAGTGCCAAGAATGATGGAGCAGCCTGAAGTAAAATTGTGTCTTAAAGATAAACTAGCTGTAAAAGAACTTGTTCGTGTGTCGTGCGCACCGTACCAATGAGTAAACTAAGACTGTTCAGAAAGAAACCAGTATCCATGTCTATGACTCCCCAGCTGAAGAAATCTGGCCTGCATGATGGCCTTATCACAGGATGGTTTCCACACACCAAGCCAGGATCACCGCAACCAACCCCTTCCCCCTTGCTCTGTGAAGGTGGCCAAGGTGTGGACCACTGAAGTACTGATCCCCTCACCCGTGACTACAGCCCTAGGCCACCCACAAAACTATGGGATCGGACTAGACAATACATACAGTGTATTTTCAGCCTGTAACCATGGAGACACATGACTCTGCATAGGGCTACAATACACAAAACTAAAGGATATTCAATCATTTTTCTTTTAGAAGCAACACCAAGTGTAAGGCTGGGGCCACACGAGCATTACTGCAAGTGCATCACATGACACTCGGCTCCCGCTGTGCTGGAGTGTAAGCAAAGTGTCACGCCACTGTGATGTGATGTGAGACTGCAATCGCAGCACAGTCAGGGAGGAGGGGGCCGGCGCTGCAGGGTAGAGGGAATGATTAATCTCCCCATCTCCTCCATTGTTAGCTGATGCGTATATCGCACTGCACTCTGGTGTAATGTGAGTGCAATGCGATGTTTTTCTCGCACCCATAGACTTGTATGGGTGCGGGTGAAAACTAATCGGATTCCTCCCACAGCATGCTGCAACTGTTTTCTTGGTCCGATTAGGGCTGAGAAAAAAAAAAATTGCTCATGGGAGCTGCCCCATAGAGTAACAATGGTCTGAGTGGAATGCGATTTTTTTATTGCACTCCACTTTACTCTGTGTCATAAGAAAGTGTCGCGGGCGGAGGAGGGGACGCCGCGCTCTCCCACTGCTCGGGTCCGGCTGCTGTGGCCTGCTGCTGCTCGGTGGCTCGAGCGATGGGCCGGATCCCGGGGACTCGAGCGGCGCTCCTCGCCCGTGAGTGAAAGGGGATTGGTTGTGGGGATAGTTTATTGTCCGTGACGCCACCCACGGTTGTGGTGATTAAGTGGACACCACCGCTGCTCTGTCTGGGGGGCCAGGGAGTGATGGTATGGAGCAGCCAGTTGTTGATTTGCCCCTCCGTGGGTAGGGGTTTGGTGGTCCCGGGGCCCAGTGATGGGGTTGGTATGGTGGACAGGCGGGTATGGGGCCTGTGGAGGTGCAGGGGCGCAGGGGCAGCGCTGTGCCGCACAGCACGGAGGTACTCACTCAGCCAGTAAACACGACACAGTTCTCGGTAAACAAACGGCTGGTTGGACGGGTCCCTCGGACGGTTACGGTGCTGATGTTCCCTGCAGTTAGCGGTGATGGTCTCTTCCCTGCACCTATGTAAAGTCTTTTTGGTAGCGATGGGTTCCCACCGGTTACCCGCTCCCCGACCTGGATATGAGCCGGAGGAGCCCCTCTCTTGCCCGCAGGCGCTGGCCCTGGGAAACTGGTGACTTGGCGGTGGCGGTGTCTCCCCTTAACGGTCGGACTGTTGCCTTCAATCGGGACTTGGTTGTAAGGAGACAGCGGTCCCCTTCAATGACGGATTTGGCAAATTATGGCGACTCCTAGCCTTGCCGGGATCGGAAAGGCCCCTGCCCTGGTGCTGACTGTTCTTCGTATACCGCTCCGGTACCGCCGGGTCACCACCCGTCCGCGGTCCTTCCAGCAATCTCCAAACAGTCCCCCTGCAGACTATCACCGCCGTCTGCTGACCTTGCTGTCTCAGTCCGGGGCACACACCCGGACCAACTTCAGGCTTTCTTAACTGTTCCTTTTCTGTCACCACTCTTGCTGTCCTCCTTTACCACTTCCTTCTACTCCCTCCTCCAAACTATCTGCCTGGTTCTTCCCGCCTCCAGGGCTGTGAACTCCTTGGTGGGCGGAGCCAACCGCCTGGCCCACCCCCCCTGGTGTGGACATCAGCCCCTGGAGGAAGGCAACAAGGATTTTAGGTTAGCCTAGGTGTTCCTGCAGGGAATGTGGGGTGCATGTGGTGTTGTGACCTGTGACCCCTGGCTTGCCCAGGGCGTCACAAAAGCAAATACTCAAACTATATATACTAGTAATACACACACTACTAAACATCACTCCATCTACAATGCTACGAGTCTCACAAACTCATTAGCTGCCAAACAAAATTACGCGTTTGTGCTTAATTATGAGATCTAATTGACTGCAAAAAAATATAACTAGTTATAATCCTGCTGTGGGATTAGAGGTTCAGAGGGGGATAATCACTTCTTGTTTAGATGTGGATTAGTGGACATTTAAAATCAAACCCAACCAAAAATGTATTGTGCTAATGCAACATGGATGAAGAGCATCACAAGCCGCCCCAAATCTAACGCTCCAAATCCAACGCCCCATCCCGCAGCTGGATGTGAAACTCGAGTGCAGAGACCGCTGGATAGCTAGAAATAATAGGACTTCTCTACAGTCTGAACTATTGTAAAGAAGCGATGAAGCCGGCACTGTCTGTAGGCTGCTTGCAATGTTTTGACTATTGTTTTATAGCGTTGCCTCCATTGCTCTGTGAATTGCTATGAAACACAGTTATTATGAATATCAGGATTTGCAGAAACACTGACGAGGAGTCGTTTGAAACCTGTGGAATAGGAGTGGGGTATCAATGTTTAAAAAATAGCATTTACCGTACATACTGCGCTGTTTCAATGCTAATTAGGCCTTTGACTAGTCAAAACGACATTGTTTCCTCAGACTAGTCGGCCTTCTTTCTAGGTCATCCCGGCCCCGTGGATGTGATAAAATTATGTCTATTAGGAGACCTAATTACAGCTCCTGGAAATCTTGCCCATGCACGCAACTCATTTGGGCAATTTCAGTGCGCCTCCGAAGCTGGGTGTACACGTCCCCGCCTCAGAAAGGCATACCGAATCAGGCGCAAGAGTGCACCTCTCTTAAGCCGTGATGCACAGGACAGGTGGAGGACCATGGGAACCTCCAGCTGTGACCGCAAATAACCTGAGTGACATTACCACTCATCGCGGGGCTCATTCTCTGCCTGAAGCTCACAGCAGGTCGTCATTATTCTATGGCCACCAGCTGTCACTTCAGATGCAGCAGAGGTGGAATCACTGTGGAACCTCATATGGATTACATCAGACCTGGCTGTTTTGGGAATTAATAAAGTGGTGAAAGAGGGTACTTTTTTGTATTTTATTTCACAAAAAGAATTTTTTGGGTGCTTGTGTTTATTTCTTTTCATTTACAGATTAGTAATGGGGAGGGTCTGATAGATATGTCCTATTACTAATCTAGGGCTTAGTGGCAGCTGTGAGCTGTTATTAACCCCTCATTGCGCTGACTGCCGCTGAACCAAGGCAATCGGAAAGAGGCAGGAAAAGTGCCGGGATTGTCACATCTAAATCGATGCGATAATCCTGGGCAGCTGCAGTCTGCTATTTTTAGGCTTGATGGGGGGAGCAATAAGCATGGGTCTCGCCAGCCTGAAAATACAAACCCCCAGCTGTCGGCCTTTATCATTGCTGGGTATCAAAATTGGTGGGGATCACACGCCATTTTGTAAAATTATTTAAAATAGTTGAAAAAAAAAGGCGCACGGAGTCCCTCATATTTTGATACACAGCCGAGATAAGCACATGGCTGGGGGCTGCAGCCTGTAGTTGTATGCTTTATCTGTGCTGGGTATCATAATATGGGGTACCCTATGACAATTTATTTTTATAGCGCGATAGTGACCTACAGATTGGGTCTGTGATTGTGGGCATTCAGATGCTGTCACACAGGCTGGGGGTGCGTCTGAGTGCAACCAGACACCAGGACGGTCGGTGAGTGGAGGAAGCTGTGAATATGTTTGAGGGGCCCAGGAAAAAGAGTGAGCTGCCTGGAAGCAGCTATAGCCATGTCGGAGACTTGGTTAAGTATTACACGCTTGCTTTAGTTTTAATTTTTCTTTTATTTATTTTTTTAAATTTCTCAAGTTGTTGCATTCGGATCATTAGTCAAAGTTCCCCGAGAAATCCGGGCCTGGGACCGCCACCCAGATACTTTTGAAACCGAGCAGATCAGGACTCCCACAGTCTGGGTCCGCCCATCAATAATAACAATCCAATCAGGGAATAGCAGGCACATTGCTTATTGCATTTAATATCTGTCAATAACGGGATCTAGCTTTATTATTTTCTGTGGGGCCTGAATAATTGAAAGTGACATTACATTGGCATGACAGCCAACTTTGTCACTTCATTCTTCCTCTAACTTCCTTATCAACCATAGCGCCACTACAGCATAGTACTAAATTCTCTGGTCTGCTGACGTCGTCTTACATTCCAGGATCCGGTCTATACCTGCCTCATTCCCACTTTCTTTCACTGTCTCAGGGTCCCACTCCATGACCAAGCTGTATCTTAAATCCAAATCTGTCATTGTGTATATGAAGGAGAGCATCGTGGATAACAAGACAGTCACCTGAATGCACACACTAGACTAATGTACACTAGCACATGTGACATTGAGTAAGACTAGCTAAACAAGAGTGGAGCTCCCGATTCTGGCAAGTAGGAGGTGGCTTGCAGGGCTACCACTCCACAGGCACAGACTACTGACATAACCACTGGACTAGCTCCTGTGAATCAATCTAAACCATTTCTAGAAGCAAAACATTCTTTTTAGCTCGAATATAAATGCTTAACCCTAGAACGCGCAAGCAATTCAATCTACCATAAAAAACAAATGACCTAGCAGGCCTGCGAGGCCCCAGGTATGCGTTCTAGGGTTAAAGAGGTTATTCACGATTATATTGATGGGCTATCCTTAGGATAGGTCATTAATATCGGATCGTCTGGGGTTGGACACCCCACACCCCTGCCGATCAGCAGGTCTCTGTGCCAACAGACGCAGCAGGTGACTGGAAATGCTGAGTTCTGGTGCTGCCCAGTCTCCTGATAGTGACCATGGCCAGGAACTGCACATCTGCCTCCCAGTCAAATCAATAGGAGGTGGATGTGCAGCAGAGCACTCGAATGCCATCAGGTGATGGGTCAGCTTCGGACCCAAGCATTTCCGGCCACCTTCTGCCGCCACTGGGAACAGCTGATCGTCAGGGGTGCGGGGTGTCAGACCCCAGATGATGAGAAATTGATGACCTATCCTAAGGATATACCTTCGATGTATAAGCAGTGGACATCCTCTTGAATCAACAAGAAACACAAACAAGTCAAACATATAAAAGAGTCTAGTATTTCCAGGCAGGTACAATCAGGTCTAGTGATGAGCAAGCACTACCATGCTCGGTACTTGTTAAGAGCAGTTGGACCCTCAGAATGGCACGACTTGAGTACCCGAGTATAATGGAAGTCAATTGAGAATGAAAACATTTTTCAGAGAAATGTTTGGGAAAAATGCTTGCGTCCCCCATTGACTGCGATTATACTCGGGTACTCGGATGGGCGCGGCTTGAGTATCCAACTCCTCTTAATGAGAACTGAGCACGATAGCACTTGCTTATCACTAATCAGGACCTCCTCCATTCTGTGCTTTAGTATTAAGTAACATTAGCTACAATAATTTAATTTGTGGATACAAAAATATCTGGACACACAGGTGTACTGCTTCTTGTTACAAGACACTTCGATTTGCAAACTGTAACAAACCAGTCTGGACCTGTATTTCCATCAGAAGAATACAAGAGATCTTTATCTTCTGTAAGTAAAAAAATAAAGGCTCCAAATCACATAACTCTCCATAAGAAAAAAACAAAACCAAATAACTAGTGTTTGCTTAAACTGTAAAATATCTTCAACATGTCCAATAATTGCTGCAGTCAGAATCTTATGGAGTTCTCCTGCATCGACTCATTCATAAATCAGTGGACTACGAGTCCAGTGCCCGGCTGGAACCTCCACCCCCTCCCCAGGGGGTAGGTGGAGGCCGGCATGACGTGGCTAGGGGGGATAGGGTGAAGAGAGAGAGGGGTGGGGGTATAGGGACCGTTAGGCTAGGAGCGGGGAAAAGCTTGGCATTGCTGCGGCTGCAGCTGAAGTAGTTGTCACTGCTGGACGCTGCTGTTAAAAAAAAAAAAAAAAAAAACCCGTTCTATTACCTGCTATGGATGCTTTGCTGGAGGAGCTGCAGGGGGCGGCCCGGCGCCATCCCTCCGGCTGGTTGGAGGAGCAGCTGCGGGCGGTGCTGGCCGGTGGCGTGGTGTCGGGTGCATCTGCGTCTGCCCCGGCTGGGCCGCAGGCGCGGCCCGCTCGTTGCGGTCGGCGGTCGGGGGGGGCTCCGGGGCCGGCCGCGGAGGTCCCTCCTGCAGCTAGGGGGCGGCCATGCCGCAGGTCCAGGCCTCCGGAGCGCCTCTCTCCCGGCGGTTCTGGGCGGGCCACGGGGCAGGCGCGTCCTGCTCGCAGGCCGCGGTTAGAGCCGGGGCGGTCCGGTGCAGTGCCTGCGGGGCCTCAGCGGCAGCGGGGAAGCCCCATCAGGGACCCTCCGGCGGTGGGGGAGGTGTCCAGCTTCGGGAGCCCCCTCCGCGCCGGGAGGAATTCACGTCCGCGGCTGAGGTCAGCGGTGGTTAGTAGGCCTCGGCCCGGTATGGGGGAGGGGCCTGCTGCCACCTGGCATCAAGAGGACCTGGAGGATGCGGCGGGCCGCACTGGCGAGGTTCCGGTCGGGCGGCCTGGCTGGACGGCACGGGAAACGCAGGATGGACGGCGGGATCCCTGGCAGGAGGTCGGCGGGCCAGGGCGGGACTGCTCTGGGTCTCAGCAGCAGCCTGGTGGTCGGGATCCAGGAGCAGCGGTGCGTGGACCACCTGGATTGGGCTCGGGACCGACCGATCCGAGGTTACCTTCGCCGATCGGACCTGTGGAGGACTTCAGGCAGGAGAGGGACGCGGCGCCAGGGACGGCTGGACGGCAGGATTCGGGATTGACGGCTGGCGGGATCACAGCTCCTGCGCAGCTTGGTGAGTACAGCTCTGTGTCTTGTTTGTCTTCTTTGAATAATGATGTGTTAGGTAGTGCAGTGGGTCTGGCTGGGGCTGGGATGGCTCAGGGGCAGGCGGCGCCGCCGGGGTCACTAGGGGTTGTGGAGGTCTTGTCGGAGGTCAGGCAGTTGTTGGCGCGGCTAGAAGGGAGCGGGAGTGTCGGAAGTTGTGCGTCGGCGTGGGTGGGATCTGGGGTCCCGGGTGTGGCAGCAGCGAGTGCAGCGGAGGTACGGCGGGGGTCCGAGCCAGTGTCGGTTTCTGTGCAGACGGAAAAAGACAAGGATCGGATTCATTTGGATGATAAGGCGAGGGGGGAGGTTTACGTGTGTTTTGAGGGGCCGCTGGGCTCGCATTTAAAGAAGGAAGTTAGGGAAAAAATTTGGAGGGATGATTATGTGGAAATCTTCTCTTTGTTGCCGTTAGAGAAATTTAATTTGGACAAGCCCAAGAAAGACGACAACAAAAAAGAGGATGAGGAGAAGCGGCGGTGGCGGTTGATCCCTCAGACGTTTACAAACTGGCTGCAAGCGTTTGCAATTTTAGCCAGTGTAATAGGGGAAAAGGCGCCGGACAACTGTTCGCACCTTTTCTGCTATTTGGATTCTATAGGGGAAGCTTATAGGGTGTATGGGGGGCAGGCCTGGTTGCGGTACGACGAACAGTTTCGTCAGCGGAAAGCCATTCGGCCGTCCATAAGATGGGACCAGAAGGATATTGGGCTCTGGTTGCGGGTCATGGCACCGACTCGGTATGGGCAATCCTTTCCAGGGGCGGCGGGGGCTTCCGGCCAGGCTGGGGGGCGGTACGGCCAGCAGGCCGGCGGGGGAGCCGGAGGTCAGCCGGGAGTGCAGAAAGCAGGGCTTTGCTGGCTCTTCAACGAGGGCCAGTGCAAGTTTGGGGAGCAGTGTAAGTTTAAACACCACTGCTCACACTGTAGCGGCACCAATCACGGGGCGTCAAAGTGTTTCCGACGTAGCAGGGTCAAGGGGGGGCCTGGTAATTCAAAAGGGGGAGACTCCAGTGAAGCTTCGAGAGATGCTCCCTTACCTAAATAGGTTTCCTAGGAGGGAGGAGGCGGAGTTGCTAGCGAGGGGTTTTCAATTCGGTTTTTGCATTCCTTCTGGAGCAGGTCCGGGGCAGGGGCATTTTAAGAATTTACAGTCGGCAAGCCAGCATCCGGAGGTGGTACGGGAGAAGTTGGAAAAGGAGGTGTCTTTGGGGCGTATGGCGGGGCCTTTTCGGTCCCCGCCTTTTCCGGATCTGGTGGTTTCACCGTTGGGGGTGGTGCCGAAGAAGGAGGCGAACAAGTTTCGCCTGATTCACCACTTATCTTACCCGCGGGGGGGGGGGGGAATCGGTGAATGATGGTATAGATCCTGAGCTATGCTCGGTGGTGTATACGTCGTTTGATGAAGCGGCGGCCTGGGTGCGGCGGTGTGGACGGGGGGCTTTGATGGCTAAGACGGACATTGAATCCGCATTTCGGTTGTTGCCGGTTCATCCGGACAGTGTACGCTTGCTCGGCTGTTTTTGGGAAGGGAATTATTTTGTTGACAGATGCCTGCCCATGGGATGCTCGTTGTCCTGTTCATTGTTTGAGGCATTTAGTTCCTTTTTGGAGTGGGTGGTTAAGGATGTTTCGGGTTTGCAGTCTGTTATTCACTATTTAGACGATTTTTTCTGTGTTGGTCCTGGTAATGCGGGGGTTTGCCAGAGTTTGCTTGCAACGATCGAGTGGGTAGCTCAGCGTTTTGGAGTCCCGTTGGCGCCGGGGAAGACAGAGGGTCCGGGGACATGTATTTCTTTTCTTGGCATTGTTATTGATTCGGACAAGTGGGAGTTTCGGTTACCGGCGGATAAGGTGGTCGCTCTCAGGGAACAGGTAGCAAGGGCGCTGAGGGTCAAAAAGCTTTCCCTGAGGGAGGTGCAATCGTTGCTGGGCAGACTCAATTTTGCGTGTCGGGTGATGCCGATGGGGCGGATTTTTTCAAGGCGGCTGGCGATGGCCACTGCGGGGGTGCTAGTGCCTCATCATTTTGTGCGTCTGTCAGCCGACGTCAAGGCGGATTTAGAGGTGTGGGGACGATTTTTGGCGGACTATAACGGGCGGTCCCTCTTCATGGAGCCTCTAGTGGGTAATTCGGAGTTGGACTTGTTTACCGATGCATCTGGGGGTCAGGGTTTTGGGGCTTATTTTGGAGGAGAGTGGTGTGCAGAGGGATGGCCGGAGGTTTGGCGGTCGGCGGGGCTGGTGAAGAATTTGGTGCTGTTGGAAATCTTTCCTATTTTGGTGGCAGTGACTCTGTGGCGGGAGCAATTTCGGAACAGGCGGGTGCGGTTTTACTGTGATAACATGGGGGTCGTGTTAGCAATTAACAATATCTCGGCCAACTCCCCTCCGGTGATAAAAGTTTTGCGGAGATTAGTGCTGGCCTGTTTGTCCATCAATGCTTGTGTATCTGCGTCGCATGTGCCGGGGGTGTTGAACTCTATTGCTGATGCTCTCTCTCGTTTCCAGTGGGATCGCTTCAGGGAATTGGCGCCGGGGGCGATGGCCGTGGGATTGCAGTGCCCTCCCGAACTTTGGAGTGTGGTATGAGGGCAGTTGGACATTTGATCAAAGGATCGTTGGCAGAGGCGACTTGGACGGCTTATCAGCAGGCGTGGCAGCAATGGGAGGCTTGGGTGCAGTCTTTTGGTTTGATTCGGTCGGTGGAGGATCAGGTAGGCGTGTTACTCTTGTGGATTGGGCGGTGGTTGGCATGGGGTTGGTCCCAGGCGAAGGTGGGTCGGGTGGTGGCGGGCCTGGCCTTTGGTTTTAAGTTGCGGAATAGGCCGGATTTGACGAAAAACTTTTTGGTGCGGCAGGCGTTGAGGGGGTTTCGCCGGGGGCAGAGTTGTGGGGATAGAAGGAGGCCAGTGTCTTTCGCTCTCTTGGAGCGAATGGGGGCCCACCTGAGTGCGGTGTGTTCGTCTGTTTTTGAGGTTATTTTGTTTCGGCTGGCGTTTTCGTTTGCGTTTTTCGGGGCGCTCCGGATTGGGGAATTGGTGGCGGTTAGTCGGCAAGGTTCCGGGGGGATTCAGGCGCGAGATGTTCTTTTATCTGACACCAGCGTGGAATTTTGGCTCCGGAGGTCCAAGACGGATCAATCCGGCAGAGGACGGCGGGTGTTACTGGGGATGGTGGCGGAATCGGCAATGTGTCCGGTGCGGTGTTTGCGGGAGTTTAGGGGGTTGCGACCGCGGGTAGATGGGCCGTTGCTTTGTCATGAGGATGGTTCTTTCTTGTCGAATTATCAGTTTCGGGCAATTTTCCGGAGGTGTGTGGAAGGTCTTGGCCTGGATCCTGGTTGTTATGCGCCTCATTCTTTTAGGATTGGAGCAGCAACTGAGGCGGCCGTGTGCGGGTTGAGTCCGGAGATAGTACGGAGGATAGGTCGGTGGGAATCCAGGAGATATTTGAGTTATGTGCGCCCTTAGCATGGCCTATGAGGTGGGGAGTTTTGGATTTGTTGTGTTATGGTATGGTACTGTAATGTTTTTGTTGTCTTCCTTTGCAGGGGACTTTTCCCGTTTGGTCTGGATATTGGGCCACTCCTTTGTGCACTGGGCAGCGATCCGGGCAGACATCCGATCGGAGGGTCGTCAGCTGGGCTTTGCACGAAATGTGGCAGTACTCCGGTGGTTGGGTATCCGGGGCATGCGGTGGATGCGGGTGTTGCCCGAGGTGCACAGGGCAATGCGATTGGACCGGGCGCCGGATATTCTGGTATTACACGTTGGGGGGAATGATGTGGGAATGGTGGCGGGCCGGGAGTTGATCAGAGATATAAAACATGATTTACTTCGGCTGTGGGTGGCTGTACCAGGACTTCGGACGGTCTGGTCAGAGATTGTCCCGAGACGGACATGGCGTAGGGCTCGGTCAGTTGAAAGGCTGAATAAGACCCGTATAAAAATCAATCGGGCCATTTCGGGTTTTGTAGTGAGGAATGGGGGGGTGGCGGTCCGTCATTTTGATTTGGAGGCGGTGGATCAGGATTACTGGTTGGCAGATGGGGTTCACCTGAATGCAGTGGGGACAGATTTGTGGACTTTGGGGATTCAGGAGGGTATTGAGCGGGCCATGGCATTGTCCGGTAGAGGGGGGGTCTCGAGCGTTTGAGGGGGTCAAAGCGCTCTCGTTGTGGTGGTGGGGGTGGGGTCCTCGAAGTTGGTGAAAATTGGATTGGGGGGTCCCAATGGAGGTGGAATCCCCCCCGTTAATTACTGGTTGGGGAGTGGTCTGGTGATCATGGGGGAACATCGGCTTGGTGGGGTCGGTTCCCGTGCTTGGTGGTTTAACCCTTCCCCCTCATATTTGTTTGGTGCTCCCGAGTTTGTGGTTGCGGCTGGGAGTAATGGGGTTGAGGGGGAAGGTAGGATTGGAGTATTGGGTGATCACCAGATTGTTTGAGCTTCGAGGACCACAACCCCCTGTTTTATAAATGTTATTATAAGTTATGTTAAATAAAAGGCTGCTGTGGCCATTTTATCCAATTATGTGTCTGTGGTCATTTCAATAAGGGGTTAAGTATTGGGGGTGGGGGTATGGTAGCAGTTAAGGGGTCACCAGGACTCCACTATGCCAACGTCAAGTGCCCGGCTGGAACCTCCACCCCCTCCCCAGGGGGTAGGTGGAGGCCGGCATGACGTGGCTAGGGGGGATAGGGTGAAGAGAGAGAGGGGTGGGGGTATAGGGACCGTTAGGCTAGGAGCGGGGAAAAGCTTGGCATTGCTGCGGCTGCAGCTGAAGTAGTTGTCCCGCCCACCCTCCCTTTTTGTTTTGTTTTATTTTGTTTTGTTTGTTTGTCTGGGTCATAGTGGCAGAGGTGGTGGTGGGGGTGGGGTCCTCGAAGTTGGTGAAAATTGGATTGGGGGGTCCCAATGGAGGTGGAATCCCCCCCGTTAATTACTGGTTGGGGAGTGGTCTGGTGATCATGGGGGAACATCGGCTTGGTGGGGTCGGTTCCCGTGCTTGGTGGTTTAACCCTTCCCCCTCATATTTGTTTGGTGCTCCCGAGTTTGTGGTTGCGGCTGGGAGTAATGGGGTTGAGGGGGAAGGTAGGATTGGAGTATTGGGTGATCACCAGATTGTTTGAGCTTCGAGGACCACAACCCCCTGTTTTATAAATGTTATTATAAGTTATGTTAAATAAAAGGCTGCTGTGGCCATTTTATCCAATTATGTGTCTGTGGTCATTTCAATAAGGGGTTAAGTATTGGGGGTGGGGGTATGGTAGCAGTTAAGGGGTCACCAGGACTCCACTATGCCAACGTCATGGCCAAACAGCCCATTAATATAGATTATCAGGAGGCAGTGAACATTGCGGCTCACACCCTCATTGTAAATAGGAATGGGCAGCAGCCAACATTGCCTGGCTTCAAATTTAAAAGGAACTCTGTCAGCAGATTTCTGCAATGTAACCTGAAGATAGTGTGGCGCCCCTGAGGCTTCCGTCGCCACAGAGACATTGCACCTCAGCCAGAGGTCTGATGTCCCATCCGGGGTAAGGACAAGAGTAAATGCCGGTTCACAGGCAAATTCACACTACACCTATTGTTAATATTGGCATATTTGGGAAAGGGGATAGTGGCAGCTACCCCCATGCTGCATGCTGGGGGGCCGTAAGACCCATCTCTTCTCCCATAGGGTGGGGCCTGGCAACAAGGAAAGTGGGAGGAGCCAACGGAAAGAAAGAGCAGATACAGGAAGTTCAAGGTCAGATAGTGGTTGAGAGGGAGAAGGAGAGGGAGGTAGCTACCTCAGCAGAGTGGAGAGAGAAAGTGACTGAAAGAGAAACTAGGCCCAGGTGACACCACAGACAGTAAAGAAAGGATTCCAGGACCCCTGAAAGGCTTTCAAGCTCGTGGCCTGTTCCACTAGAACATCGAGTGGAGGGATCAGGCTGCATCCAGGGACAGTCCCTAGAAACCAAGGAAAGAAAGACATTTCCAAAAGTAAACACCGAAGGCCCAGGGTGGTTGCAGGCGCCCCGGGCCACAACCCACCGTAGATCCCCTGGGAGGAGGGCAAGATTCCATCCAGGCAAGCCTTCTTGACCAGACCCTATGGTCGAGGCCGAGACAAGTTTATCTACAAAAGTCGAGGCTTTGAAGCCAGTCTAGAAAGGAGACACAACCAAGGGTGCACCGGCACTTACTTTAATAACTACCCGGGATCGGCGGAGGTCCCTGAAAGGAGATCCCAGCACACTAGTGGGCAACCGGTTGTCTGCAGCGACTGAACAGTGAGTAAAAGACCTTGAAACTGCACCCCCTGGTGTTGCCTCCTTTCTTTCGCCCTGCACTGCACCATTTCAAAAGCATAAGCACCAACGGCTGCCCCGGGGTACCGCTCCACCTGTGGGGAGCAGAACCATCCCAGCTGCTAATCCATCAGCCCCGGAGGTCTCATCCAGCAGCGGCGGCTCCTTAGTCGCAATCCACAGGTGACGTCACGAATAATTCCACAAACTTTAATTAACGTTATCACCCCCACTCCTGCCATATTAGTTGACCCCGCCAGGGTCACGGAGTCGGGACCCGCCACCACTGACTACCCCCGGATTAGTCCGGCCCGACACCGGGTGTCCCAAAGCCCTGGGGTGGGCGAGTCAATAGCATGCTGCAAGTGTTAAAACAGAGATCTCAGCCCTGGCTGTTATCTCACAGTCTTTTTTTGTTTACATGCAATGTTAATTAAGCCTGTTATCGTTATCATTAGAAGGTCTCAGTGGGTCCTGGAGTTGTAGTCCAACTCCACCCCCTCCGTGATTAGCAGTTTCTGTCTATGGAAATGTATGATGAAAGCCTGGTGTAGGTGGGGGCAGGTACCAGAGTTCTGCTACATACAGAATCTAAAATCTTTCACTATGTCAGAACGGCTGCAGCCAGTAATCTAAGGCTAGTTTCACACTTGCCTTGTTTTCCTTCAGTCGCAATCCGCAGTTTTGGAAAACAGCGGAATCCGTTAACGGATTCCGCTGCTTCCCATAGACTTGTATGGACAACGGAATGCGACTAACTGACTTGCGTTGCTTCCGCTGGCCGACGCTGCGTTGCTTCCACCGGGCGGAAGGAATGCAGCATGTAACGTTTTTTGAGCAGTGGAATCCTTAGGATTTTGCTGCGCATGCTCTCTCTGGCTCCCTGCACACGTAACCAGGGTACACAGCGGGTTACTAAGCAAAGCGCCTTGCTTAGTAACCCGCTATTTACCCTGGCTATGTGTGCAAGGAGCCAGCACTAAGCGGTGTACGCTGGTAACCAAGGTAAATATCGGGTAACCAAGCAAAGTGCTTTGCTTAGTTGCCAGATATTTACCCTGGCTACGTGTGCAGGGAGCCCGACACTTCCCCGCTCAGCTCCGCCCCCTCCCACACTCCACATGTACACGTGCGTGCGTGCGCACACACACACACACACACACACACACACACGTCCCCAGTGATGCAGTCCCT
>NC_134353.1:854761160-854861160 GCF_048569485.1 Anomaloglossus baeobatrachus | reverse complement strand
CCATTTATTTATTTATATTTATATAATATATATATATAATATATACATACACATACACACACACACAAAAGCTGTACTACCCGGCAACTGTACTACTCAGTTGTGTAACAGCAACGTTTCGACCTGGTGGTCTTTGTCAAGAAAGGTTGCTGTTACACAACTGATGGAATAAAGAAATTGTATGTTTTTTCACCCAGAGGAGCGCTGTCATCCTTATTATAGGCATGTTATTTCAAGTGATCCCTTGATCATGGACGTGCGCTCCTGAGGTGCTGATTGTGCTGTTGCACAGGCACTTAAGTTTTTTAACCAAGGTACTGTGGACTTTTCTTTTTTGGATATGTCTCTGTCTCTTTGTCTGTCTCTTTCCCGGTCTGTGTCTGCCTCTAAACCTCTCTCTCTTTCCCTGTCTGTGTCTGCCTCTTTCCCTGTCTGTGTCTGCCTCTTTCCCTGTCTGTGTCTGCCTCTTTCCCTGTCTGTGTCTGCCTCTTTCCCTGTCTGTGTCTGCCTCTTTCCCTGTCTGTGTCTGCCTCTTTCCCTGTCTGTGTCTGCCTCTTTCCCTGGCTGCATTGTGACACGCCAACATTCCATTTAAGGGCATGGCTGCGCATTCTTCTGAAGTTCTGGCTGCATTGTGGCTCCCAGCTCAATTTCCCCTCAAAACATAGCCTATGACGCTCACGGGGTCCAGAAGTGTGAGTGTGCAAAATTTTGTGGCTGTAGCTGCGACGGTGCAGATGCCAATCCCGGACGGACATACATACATACATACATACACACACACACACACACACACACACACACACACACACACACACACACACACACACACACACACACACACCCTTTATATATTAGAAGATATACATACATACATACATACATACATACATACATACATACACCTTTATATATTAGAAGTATACACATACATACATACAAATAATAATAATAATAATAAATAATAATAATAATAATGTATTTATAGAGCACCATTGATTCCATGCTGCTGTACATGAGAAGGGGGTTACATACAGAATACATATACAAGTTACAATAGACAGACTAGTACATAGGGAAGAGGGCCCTACCCTTGCAGGCTTACATTCTATAGGATTTTTTGGGTGTAGGTTGGGCGGCAGCTCCGCACGGTAGTGAGGCGGCAGTTGTGGTGGTGGTTGTGAAGCAGTGAGGTCATTGAAGGTTATAGGCGTTTCTGAACAGATGAGTTTTCAAGTTCTGTTTGAAGTTTGCAAGTGTAGTAGATAATCTGACGTGTTGAGGCAGCGAATTCCAGGAGACTGGGGATGCTCGGGAGAAGTCTTTGAGTCGGTTGCGTGAGGAGCGAAAGAGAGGAGGAGAGAAGGAGATCTTGGGAAGATCGGAGATTGCGTTTTGGAGAGTAGTGAGAAATTAGTTCTGAGATATATACGGAGGAGATCTATTATGGATGGCTTTGTAGGTCAGTGTTAGTAATTTGAATTGGATACGGTGGAAGATTGGGAGCCAATGGAGGGATTTGCAGAGAGGAGGAGTGGTATTGAGGAGAGAGGTGGATCATTCAGGCAGCAAAATTAAGGATGGACTGGAGAGGGGCGAGCGTGTAAGCAGGGAGACCACAGAGGAAGATGTTGCAGTAGTCGAGGCGGGAGATTATGAGGGCATGCACTAGCATTTTTGTAGATTGGGTATTGAGGAAAGGGCGGATTCTGGAATATTTTTGAGTTGAAGATAGCAGGAGGTGGTGAGGGATTGGATGTGTGGTATGAAGGACAAGGCAGAGTCAAAGGTCACTCCGAGGCACCGAACTTTGTATGCTGGGGAGAGCATGATGTTATTTATTGTAATAGATAGATCAGGTAAAGGGTGTAGGTGAGATGGAGGAAAGATGATCAGTTCAGTTTTGGCTACGTTGAGCTTTAGGAAGCGAGAGGAAAAGAAGGAAGATATAGCCGATAGACACTCTTGGATTCTGGACAGCAGAAAAGTAACATCTGGACCAGTGAGGCAGATCTGAGTGTCATCGGCATATAGGTGGTACTGGAAGCCGTGGGACTTTATGAGTTGTCCCAGGCCAAATGTATAGATGGAAAAGAGTAAGGGTCTTAGGACAGAACCTTGAGGGACGCCAACAGAGAGATGGCAGGATGAAGAGGTTGTGTGGGAATGGGAAACACTAAAAGTGCGGTTGGAGAGGTGTGAAGAGATCCAAGAGAGGGCGAGGTCTCTGACACCAAGGGAAGAGAGGATCTGTAGTAGCAGGGTGTGGTCGACAGTGTCAAAGGCTGAGGACAGGTCTAGAAGTAGGAGTATAGAGAAGTGGTTGTTAGCTTTGGTAGTAAGTCATTTGTGATTTTAGTCAGGGCAGTTTCAGTGGAATGATGTGGACGGAAGCCAGACTGTAGGTTGTCAAAGAGAGAGTTAGAGGAGAGGTGTGAGGAAAGTTCAGCATGGACATACTGTTCCAGGAGTTTTGAGGCAAATGGGAGTAGCGATATGGGGCGATAGCTGGCAGCAGAGGTTGGGTCAAGGGAAGGTTTCTTTAGGATGGGTGTGACTGTTGCATGTTTAAAGGCAGAAAGGAAGGTACCAGTTGTTAAAGATAGGTTGAAGAGATGGGTTAAGGCTGGAATAAGCATAGCGGTGAGGTTGGGGAGGAGGTGGGATGGGATGGGGTCAAGTGCGCAGGTTGTGAGGTGCGCTTTTGAGAGAAGATGCGCAAGTTCTCCTTCGCTGATGGTGGGGAGGAAGTTTATGGGGGAGGGGCAGTTGTCTGTTATATGAGGGGGTTGTGGTGGTTGAGCAGAAAAGACTAGTCTGGTTTGGTCGATCTTTTCTTTGAGATGTGTAGCAAATTCTTCTGCGGAGATGAGGGAGGTTGGAGGGGGCAGCGGTGGGCGAAGGAGGGAGGTAAAAGTATTAAATAGCTGTTTGGGGTTGTGTGTTTAAGAGGATATGAGGTTTCTATAGTAATCCTGTTTAGCGGAGGTGAGGACAAAGCGAAATGTATAAATAGCATTTTTGAATGTGGGGAAGTCTTCCTGGGAGTGCGTTTTCTTCCAGCGCCGCTCTGCAGCCCTAGACACTTGCCGTAGTTTTTTAGTGAGGCTGTTGTCCCAGTGCTGTCTATTGATTCATCTTGCTCTGCCGTGTACAAGGGGAGCGACTGAATCAATAGGTGATGTGAGTGTGGCATTGTAAAAACTGGTAGCACTGTTTGTGTCGTGGAGTGAAGATATGGAGGACAGAGGTAGGATAGAATCAGAAAGGGTGTGTATGTTGATGTGTGCAAAGTTTCTGCGGGGGTGTGCTAGGTGCTGGACAGGGGGGGCAGGTGAGGAGGACAGGGCTGAAAAAGTCAGTAGATGGTGGTCAGATAAGGGGAGAGGGGAGGTTGTGACGTTAGATAGAGAGCAGAGACGGGTGAAGATAAGGTCTAGTGTGTGTCCATCTTTGTGGGTGGCAGAGGCGGACCATTGAGTTAGACCAAAAGATGAAGCGAGGGAGAGGAGTTTTGAAGCGGCTGACTGGCGGGTGTCAGTGGGGATGTTGAAGTCACCCATAATGATAGTGGGAATGTCAGCAGAGAGAAAGTGTAGAAGCCAGGCAGAGAACTGGTCGATAAAGGCAGTGGTTGGGCCCGGGGGTCTGTATATGATGGCCACTTGGAGGTTGGAAGGAGAATAGATGCGGACAGAGTGCACTTCAAAGGAAGGCAGGACAAGGGAGGCTAGGAGGTGGGATTGGGGTGAAGCTGCAGTTGTTAGAAAGAAGGAGACCCACTCCTCCACCCTGTCTATTGCCAGGGCGAGGAGTGTGGATGAAGTGGAGGCCACCGTAGCACAGCGCAGCAGGGGAGGCAGTGTTGGAGGGTGTCAGCCATGTTTCGGTGAGGCCCAGAAAAGATAGATTGCCAGAGGTAAAGAGATCGTGAATGACGTGCAGTTTATTACAGACAGAACGGGCATTCCAGAGCGCTCCAGAGAGAAGGGGCGGCGGAGTGGGTGAGAGGGGAATGGATTTTATATTGGAGAGGTTGCGGTAGTTACTACTAGGTGGGGAGCGATAGGGGGGTGCTAAAGAGGAGTGTCTTCTGTGGGGGTCCAGGATTGGGAGATATGTCACCAGTAGTGAGGAGAATTAGAGAAAGGGAGAGCAGGTGGGAGAAGGAGAGTGGATGGCATGGTCTGCGTGTTATTAAGAGAGATCTGAGATTGAGGAGTAGGTCAGTAAATGTGGACAGGTGGGGAGGTAAGAGGGAAGGGGAGATGAATATTTGTTTGGAGAGTGCTGGGGTTTGGGGCTAGCGAAGGAGAGTGAGGAGGAGTGGAGCAAAGACTGTGAGGGCATAGGTGAACATAGTGAGAATAAAGTTTACAAATGTGAATAAGGGGGGAGAAAAAAAAAAGGGAAAAATGCAAGCAAAAGACACAGCTAAAGAGGTAACGCTCACCTTCTGGTCACTTCTGGGACATTTCTGGAATATTTCTGATTGCCCACTTAGAAAATCACACAGACCATGGTCATAACAGACCAGTGCCATCAAATTTATACTTCTCTAGAGGCATAGAAAATATCTCAGGTGTGAGCAGAGGGGAGGGGTTGGCGGAAGAAAGGTCTAAGAAACACACCAGGGGTGAATTAGTAAGTTTAAACTAAAGAGAAACATTTGAGCTACTTCACAGCAAGAAAACGAACTACCGTATTTTTCGCTTTATAAGACGCACTTTTCCTCCCAAAAATTTGCGTCTTATAAAGCGGTACCTGGGGGGGGGTCCTGTCTGAGGCGATCGGGCGGCCGGGTGCCTGTGGCTGCATGCAAGCGGCTGCCGCCCTCACACAGTCACCCGGCTGCAGTCCTCACACAGCCATGGGTACCCGGCTGCCACCGCACGCAAGCACAGGTACCCGGCGGCTTGTACGCAGGGTGGGTGGACAGCCTGCTGGCTGCCACTCTGTGCATGCGGGGTGGGCGGCTGTGCAGCATGTTACCAGTTGTCCACGGTCCCACTTTCAAATGATGGCGCCGGTGGAGCTCTTGGATGAGAGCTCCATCTGCGCACGCGCTGCTCCGGGAGTCAGCGCGTGCGCAGATGGAGCCCTTGGATGAGAGCTCCATCTGCGCATGCGTCGCTCCGGGCGCCATTACTTGAATCAGGACCGCGGACACACTGGGAAAACACCGCATCCGTCTGCTCCACCACTGAGAAGTCCCTGCCGCTGCCACCACTGAGCAGTCCCTGCCGCTGCCACCACTGAGCAGTCGCCGCCGCTGCCACCACTGAACCGGGCCCGCTGACACTCACTGCACCGGCCTGCTGCACGGCTCACCCGCCACGGCTCCTGCCACCGTGGACGCCACTGCGCCTGCAACCACGGACGCCACGGCACCTGCAACCACGGACTCCGCTGCCACTGACCCGCCGCGCCTGCCAGCATAACCTGTGCCTCCTGTGACCCCGCTTCACCACCACTGCAGCCCCCCTCCGGTAAGAGAACACCGGAGTATAAGACGGACCCCATTTTTCTTTTTTTTTTACCTTTTTTTATGTCTAAGTTTGAGGTGCGTCTTATATTCCGGTGCGTCTTATAAAGGGAAAAATACGATACTTAAGATGCAGAAGATATGGACAGGTGTGAACTGGGATCAAAGAGTTAGAAGAATATGAAATTCTGAGAGAGACGGTAGTAGTTGGAGCAGTATGATGACACACACACACACACACTTTAGCGCTCATAGTATATATTACTGTATTAAAAATGCATTTGAAGCATCGTTATCATACTAAGAAGTTAGTTGAAAAGTTGCGTCTGATCAGCATGCAATGAGAAGTCTCATTTCGATTAAAAAAAAAAAAAAAAAGTTAGCAGGTTTTATTTGTCTTCTTTGTCTTTGCTCCTGTTGCTCCCCCTTTCTTACCTTACTCTCTCACGTATTATACCCCTATATTCTTCCTCATAATTCCCCCCCCATCCCCTTCCACCTTCTTCTTTTACATCCCCTTTTCTTTATTCATGAAACCACCTGACAGTGTTATAAGTTGTTAATATACTTAAAGTTTTTTCTGAATCCACATCGTCAAAATTTGTAAGAAAGTGTCATGATGGTTCCCGACCCATCTATGTTATATTCTAAAATGTTAAATAAAGAATTAAAAAAAAAAAAAAATATGCATTTGAAGATTTAAAATAAAAGGAATCTCTAGGTCATTATAAATGAAGGTTGCAGAATTGAGCACCATAGGGGCTAATATTGTAAAATACTCATTGTGCACTAAGGTGACATTTTCCATTATTTCCCAGTTTTTGTTTTTTTTTTTTTTTACAGTGCTATGGTATTAAAATGTCAAATAGTGCAAAATAAGAAATGATGGAGATTTCTGAACTCTGCCAGTACAGACTGTTTGACATTTGGCGTTCGGTGCATCATGGCGGGCCCGAACAGTTGTTATCTGTTTTGTGTGACATAACACAAAGGTTTAAGGGCATAAAAATTCAAAGTTTAACATTTAAATTTTTTAACATTTTTCACCAAATTTCTGATATTTTCACCAATAAATGCAAAAAACGTCATCCTAAATTTACCACTATCGTGAAGTACAATGTGTCACATAAAAAAATCTCAGCATCTCCAGGATCTGTTGAAGCGTTATAGAGTTATTACATTAGAAAGTGACACTGGTCAGAAATGCAAAAATTGGCCGGGTCAGGAAGGTGAAGACTGGCTGGGTGGTGAAGGGGTTAAAGGTCTCGCATGCAACTGTAATGCCTGTACTCCCTGGAGCACGCTCTGAGATTGTCCAAAGACCCAATATATCTCCAGATGTGGTCTGGGAAGTCATTGACGTAGGATCAGCCGAAGATCGAATACTTGTGTGGACTCTACAGCAATTCTGTCCAAAACATGGTTGCCCGTGGACGTATGGATTAGATGTTCGTAAGAAGTAATTGATAAACATAAGGACTATGGTGTACACTAATGAGAAAAATTCTCCACTTTTTCAATCAAACCATCTGTGGCTTTTCATGTCAAAACTCCAATACATAGGATTAAGTTTGCATGGAATCTAGAAAATAATAGGATTTTAGATAAAGCCAAATATTGCAAAGTTGCTTCAACTAATGTATAGTTGGCATTTACCAAAGTTTGTTTGATATATATTATAAACAAAAGGATTAGGAATATTGAATTTCGACATGCCCTGATCTTTTGTTCTCAAGGGAATTATGGTACAGGCGTAAGTGTATGAAGAGGCTTCAGCCACGATGGCCCAATCCAGCCATATCAATGACAATCTTATGTCTATAGGAACTACCCGCCTGTTAGTTCTTGGCCCCACGCAAAAATAAAAAAACCATGATTTTCCCTTATAAGCTGCTGCGACCACCAGTGAGCGCCTACATACAGCATTCCAGAATACTGTACATAAGAGCCCAGGCTGACCTGTAAAATGTATAACACAGATATTATACTCACCTGCAGGGCGGTCAGGTCCAATGAGCGTCGTTTGTCTCAGTTCGGCGCCTCCTTTCTTCCTTCCATCGCCGTCCTCCTTCATAGCTCTATGTGGATGATGCATCCTACATCACCCACACAGAGGCCTCCATTGTGCAAAGAACGTCGTCACAGGTGCACTACAATACTGTGATCTACCCTCAGCAGGGCAGAGAGAAGTGCACGGGAGCGCAATGGAGGCTTCTGTGTGGATGATGTAGGATGCGTCATCCACACGGAGCTATGAAGGAGGACGGCAACTTCACAGGATAGAGGAGGTGCCCGACCCGAGACCAAAAACGCCCATTGGAGCCGACAGCCCCACAGGCGAGTATAATAAAAGGTATTTTTTATGTTATACAGATTGGCCTGGGCTCTTCTATGCAGTATTCTAGAATGCTGTATATAAGAGCTCACTGGTGGTACCCGCAGCTTATAGGCGACAGGTTTCCTTTAAGCACTGTCTACCATGTCTTAGTTATTCTACTTGCTTTTTCTTCTGAAGGTGAACCGGTGTGACTAATGCCAGATTTTTTTTTTTATTTGCAGGACATTAATTTATTAACACTGATCATAAAAATACTACAGTACAGCTAAAAGAATTAAAAAAAAAAAATACTTAACCTCAACTGAATTCATGTTTCCCCAGACAACATATAGTGGCAGTATTAGAAAAGCAGAGCCTGACATGAGGATATTTTGCTTGTAATATTTTTGTAACATCTTGAGACTGTCAGAACCATCGGTCCCAATTTACACAATTGTCTTTGTCTACAGCTGTTTTCAGAATGGCTTCATTTGTTTACAATGTCTATTGTGTCTTTGGGAAAAGATAAGTACCAGGACTGTCTCTTAAGGCCCCGTCACACACAGCAACATCGCTAGCAACATCGCTGCTGAGGCACGACTTTTGTGACGTAGCAGCGATGTTGCTGTGTGTGACATCCAGAACCAACCTGGCCCCTGCTGTGAGGTCGTTGGTTGTTGCTGAATGTCCTGGGCCATTTTTTAGTTGTTGCTCTCCCGCTGTGAAGCACACATCACTGTGTGTGACAGCGACAGAGCAACAACTAAATGTGCAGGCAGCAGGAGCCGGCTTCTGCGGACACTGGTAACCACGGTAAACAGCGGGTAACCAAGAAGCCCTTTCCTTGGTTACTCGATATTTACCTTCGTTACCAGCGTCCGCCGCTCTCAGCTGTCAGGCCCGGCTCCTGCTGCCTGCACACGTAGCAGAGTACACATCGGGTAATTAACCTGATGTGTACTGTGGCTAGGTGTGCAGGGAGCCAGCGCTAAGCGGTGTGCGCTGGTAACCAAGGTAAATATCGGGTTGGTTACCGATATTTACCTTAGTTACCAAGCGCAGCATGCTTCCACATGTAGCAACGCTCCAGCGATCCCTACTAGGTCAGGTTGCTGGTTGGATCGCTAGAGCATCGCTTAGTGTGACATCTCACCACCGATCCCTATCAGGTTGTATCGTTGTTGGGATCGCTGGTAAGTTGTTTAGTGTGACTAGGCCTTTAGTTGCAAATAGCCTTGAAAAAGTTTAAAATCCAACATTCTACTAAAATAATTAATGACAACTTGGATAAATATAAACCTAAAGGCCCCTTTACACACTGCAACATCGCTAGCGATATCGCTGTAACGTCACCGATTTTGTGACGTAACAGCGACCTCCCCAGCGACATTGAAGTGTGTGACACTCATCAGTGACCTGTCCCCTGCTGTGAAGTCGCTGATCGCTACAAGTCGTTCAGGACCATTCTGTGGTCCTTGTTTCCCGCTGCGCAGCATGTATCGGTGTGTTTGACACCGTTACAATGATAACGTTAGTGACCCAGCCCATAGGCGTGCTAGCGTTCCCTTTCCAGCGAGGTCGTTCTGCAGGTCCGTATTGCTGCTGCATCGTTGGCCAGATCTGCCTGTTTGACAGCTCACCAGCGACTGTTAGAGACTTTCCAGCGATCCTGGCCAGGTCGAGTTCGCTGGTGGGATCGCTAGAAAGTCTCCGTGTGTAAAGGGGCCTTAACTCTTTGGACTGAGTCTTCACAGAACTTCTCACAGTTGGGCTGAAGTGGTTAAAAGGAGTTTTACTAGTAATTAGTGATGAGTGAGCACTACCATGCTCGGTACTCGTAACTAGCAGTTAATGCTCGAATGGACTCTACTAGAGTACCCGAGTAAAATGGAAGACAATGGGGGACTTGAGCATTTTTCCCGAAGATTTCCCAGAAAAATGTTAAAGTTCCTCATTGACTTCCATTATAATTGGGTATTTGAGTCGAGCCCATCTGAGCACCAACTGATCGTTACTTGTACTGAGCACCCGAGCATGGTAGTGCCCGCTCCTCACTACTAGTAATCTATGAAATATAAAAAAATAATTAAAACAAATTTACAATTTTAATTGGTCTTAATTCTAATAAATTAAAGCAAGCCATTAAGCTCACATAACTTTACAAATTTGCTACTCCTTACGGTATCAATGGTATATATTGTGATTTTTTTTCTGCCATAGTAAGGTTGTTCTATTATGAAAATTTACTTGAATTTAGTGAGGCTGAACAACCACGTAGAATAATGTCAGTCAGACATTGGACATGCGCGATTGACAACTCTCCTGATCATTAGTTGGCCGGTAAGTTAACCCCACACACATTAGACCACCAGCCAAACCCATCAATATCAGCAAGTTCAGCCAACAGTCATATATATATGGGGCTTTCAGAGCGCATTTAAACCGATGATAATAGGGAACAAGTGATCGTTGGGTTTCACTTTTTTTTTTGCTTGCTTAAAAATCATAAATTGAACTCGGCAGCACATTGCACTTGGTTAACAGGACATGTGCTGCCAATAATACGATGTTCTACTTACACAGAATGTGTGGATGGTCACAAATTACGCCCACCACCACCATCCCCCATACACATTGGATAGTTGTCACCGAATGGTAGATGCTGGCCGAACTCTCTCGCCCGACTATTCCATATGCAGGATCTGCAGAGAGCTACTGTTTGCTCTATGAAAGCTGAGGCCAGACATCTTGGGTGATGGCTTCTTTCTAAGGTAATTGGACATGCTGTTTTTTTCCTAAGTTGTTAGACCCCCATACACATTAGATAGTCATCCCAACCTATCTGTATTGGTGGATTCAGCTACCTGTAGTCTAAATGTTTATGGGGGCTTTAAAAGGGATAGTCCACTACGAGGACAACCCCTTCTGATTTCACGTTTCCCCCAGGTAAAATTAAAAAAAGCCTGTACTCACCTCCACGGCCGGCGCGGTTCCAGCAGAGATGGGGTTCATGTGACATCACGCAAGCCCTACGTCCAAGCAGCACCAGCTTTTGTCTCGCCACAATCAGATACAGGAGGAATCAACAGGATGTGAGGGGCAGCCCCAGGGGTTACTTCCTGTTTATTAGCTTGTTTGTTTTTTGTCCGAGGGCGGTGAGAGAAAAGCTGGCACTGATTGGATGTGGGGCTCGCAAGATGGCACAATGTCATGTGAGCCCTGGCACCGTTGGAACCACGCTGGCCATTGAGGGGAGTACAGGGTCTTTTATTTTACCTAAATGAAACCTGTAGAATCAAAAGTGGTCATCCTTGTAGTGGACAACTCCTTTAAGCAGGCCAGTAAATTATGATTTAATGCATGTTGTCAGCTTGTCTATATGGGTCAATAAACATGGAGGTAAAAGGTTGTGTTATGGCTTTGCTACATTTTTGACTCACCAGGTATATAGAAACTCAAAGGTTATATGTAAATGTGAATTTTGCCCTAAAACTAAATATATTTACAAGTCTTCTGCTATTGTAGACGTCCTGTGTAAATGTGAGTAGCCTCGGTATATACGGTAATAGCAGAAATAAAATCGATGGATAGCTCACTGCTTTCCAACAAAACATGACTGAAGACGTACTGCTCTTCTTCTAGATTTCATTTCCTTGTGGTATTGCTGGACTGGAAACATTCTTTTCTGTAACTGATGGAAGACTTTGCTCTTGAATTAACAAATGACCAAATAGTTTTAATACAGCAAAAGAAAAATGAAACCCAGGAAGAGAGGAAGTATGAAGAAATAGTCTAACGCAGTCACATGGATTTATGACCTTAATTCCTACAAAAATATCAGATTTGCTGACAGTGAAACCTCTTAGAGGTTAGTCATCACATTCCAGGCATGTAATGTAAAAACTACAATGAATGGGGTGGCTACCTGATATACACAACCTATAGAAATATGTCTACCGGGCAATGTCTGCAGGGCGTCAATGGTGGCCAATATAAATAACATGGTTTGGAGGTTTCTACTCCAAGGTTGACCAAGGCTAGACATAAAAACATGGTGTAACCGAGTTTCCTCCTTGATTGGATTCAGGCCCTGATTTATATAAAATTCTGCAGAGCTAGGATGTGGCTATAAGGTAACATTACTATAGCCCAAAACCAGTCAGAAATAACTTTGCTTTGATTCTTAAATTAGCTCATTGCTTTTGTACCTAGCTTATTCATGGGGACAAGAATATGGTTGACATTAACAACTTGGGGTTGTCACTTAGGACCTCTCAACGTTCAAGAAAATGAAGCCTGCTTCATTCACTTGACTGGAGCGGTGGTGCAGAGGATGAAACACTGATGGGAATCAACACTATGGCCCTCACCAGGGTCGGACTAGGGGGGTCTGAGGCCAACAGGAGGAATGAACTCCAGGGGCCCACCCTACAGCTATATGCAAACACCTGTTAGCCATTTTCCTGTAAGGAGGGTGCTGGGCTCTTCCCACCCCATAACTTCAGACTGGCTGCGACCTGTAGTTCCACTGTTTGTGTTATGTAATTTTGTTGTTTGGCCACAAGATGGCCATTGTGTGCTCGGCCACTTCCCTGGTCCTGTGAGTTAGGGAGGGGATAGTGGGGTGGAGCACAGGGGACAAAAGGAAGCTGCAGGAGGAAATCAGGAAGAAAGTCCCCGATTAGTGAATGTGAACACATCTGTGGGAGGTGTGTAGAGGAGGTCTGACCTCCGTGAATTAGTAGGCTTTAAGGGGGCGTCCTTAAGCTGAAGGATTGTCGGAACCTCGTCCCCTGCTGCGGGTACTGTCCAGCCAGTCGGGAAGGCAACCGTTCCTCTGCTGCGGACAATCAAGAACCTCCCTGGAGACTGATGGTTGCTCCCTCTGCAGAAGGGTACGTCTGGTCCTGGCCGAAGCACAGCCAAAGAAGAATATGCTGTATGTCCCTTTCAGGCAGCATGCAAGTCCCTGTGGGTGGTATGGAAACGCTTAGGAGCTGCAATGACTTGGCCCGTGCTAGAGTAACGTCTGTTAGGGGGATGAGGGGCCTGGTGGTGCCCGAAGGTACACAGGTGCCAGGGAAGCGGCGGGCCGCCAAATTAGACTGTGTAACAGAGAATTCTGTAACTGTAAAGAATCCCTGTGGGACCAATGTTGGTGCCCTGTTTGCCGAGACTGTGGTATCTGTGAACCTGAAAGTTGTGGAGAACTCCTATGGGACCAAATCCAGTGCCCTGGTTACCCAGTCTGCGGAAGGTAAAGAAAGTGATGTCTCTTGTATGGAGGGCGAAGTACCCTGAAAACAGTAAAGTTAAAGTTGCAAAGAACTCCCTGGTGTGTCAATTCCTGCGTCAGAAAGAGTGTGACGCACTAAATGGAAGACCTTTTTCATTGAAGCTCAGACTTGGAGGCATGGGGTTAACCGCCGGTCGCGCTGCGGCCTGGCTGGTAACCCCTGAAACCACGGCCACTACTGCCTGCCAGCCTGGCTTCAACAATCCCCTTTATTGCGGAGCATTGACTGTAAAATACAGGAGACTTCTGCACATCTACTGTATGCACCATAACTGGGATGTACATTTAGGGTAGTATGCATTAAATAGGTTCTTTGGTGAAAATAAACAAGATCGGCGATAACTTAATTGGTGGAATCTAACCAATGGAAACTGCACTGATAGGAAAAATCGGAAACTTTTATCCCTGACAGGGCACTTTCATCCCTATTATAAAATGCAGTGGCAAGTTGGATTTGTGACCGCAGCTCCATTCAGCCTTTTTGGGATAGCCAGAAAAAGCCAAGTGTAGCACTCACAGCCAATGAGGAAATTAATAGATCAGAGGTCGAGACATAAATCAGTTCCAGTCTAATGGGGGTCACATTCTGCCATTTGATGCTGGTCCCAGCAGTTGGAACCCCCATGAATCAATAAGTTAAAACTTAGGGGTACCGATATCGCTAGCGAGCGTACCCGCCCCCGTCGGTTGTGCGTCACGGGCAAATCGGTGCCCGTGTCACACAAAATCGCTGACACCCGTCACATGGACTTACCTTCCCTGCGACGTCGCTGTTGCCTGTGAACCGCCTCCTTTCTAAGGGGGCGGCTCGTGCGGCGTCACAGCGACGTCACATGGCAGCCGTCCAATAGCAGAGGAGGGGCGGAGATAAGCAGACGGAACATGCAGCGACATGGAAGATTACTTCAGGAGACTACGTCTGAGGGAATATTTTAACGATGCAGATGTTTCAGAATTCACCCAGACTGAACGAAGACTGATCTTGACAACCAGGAAAAGATCAGATTGGACACCTCCACCAAGATGCAACCCTCATTTGGATAAGTATATAGACACTTTCAAACATTTGGTAAAATCCACTATCCTAGACACACACAGGAGGCAACCATCCAACATCAGTGCCCAGGAGATAAGGGCCATAAAATCTTTGAAAACCAACAAAGAAATCATCATTAAACCTGCAGACAAGGGGGGTGCAAGTCATGATGAACAAATCAGACTACATGAAGGAAGCACACAGACAACTAATGGACACACGCTACTATAAAAAATTGGAGTCTGACCCTACACAGGACTATTACAAAGAACTTAACAAGTTGGTCTCTTGTCTGCCTGACACATCCTCAACAGCTAATGAACTGATACCGGTGAGTCCAAGAATAGGCACATTCTACATGCTTCCCAAAATTCACAAGTCTGGAAACCCAGGAAGACCCATCATTTCATGTGTGGGCACCCTCCCTGAACAAGTCTCTGGATGGGTAGAGGGTATCCTTAAACCCTTGGTAAGAGACACAACCAGCTACATCCAGGACACTACTGACCTATTGAAAAAACTATTGGCAATAGGTCCTCTTCCAGAGGGAACCATCTTTGCTACCATGGATGTGGAATCCTTGTACTCGAATATTCCACACCAGGATGGATTAAATGCTTGCAAAATTTTCCTGGAAAATACAGGAACCGATGCAGATTCTGTAGTGAAGCTTACAAAATTCATCCTCACCCATAATTACTTTGCATTTGACATTAACATATATCTACAGGAGACTGGGACTGCAATGGGAAGCAAAATGGCACCACAATATGCAAATCTTTTCATGGCCAAGCTTGAGAGTGACTTTTTATCCTCTTGTCCTATCAGGCCTCTAGCTTACTACCGTTACATTGATGATATTTTAATCATCTGGACAGAGTCTGAGCAGCAGCTGAAGACCTTCCATGAACAATTTAATCAGTTTCATCCCACCATCAACCTATCACTCAGCTACTCCTGCACGGAAATCAACTTCTTGGACACCATCATTAAACTACGGAACAATGAAATAGAGACATCCCTGTACAAGAAGCCAATTGACCGTCCAACATACCTGAAATGGGACAGTTTTCATCCAAAACACATAAAAAACTCTATTGTATACAGCCAGGCTATCAGGTACAATCGGATATGTTCCAACAGTACAGATAGAGACAATCACCTTGAGGGCCTCAGAAAGACCTTTTTGAATCAAGGCTACCACCCAAGAACAATTGAAAACCAGATTACAAGAGCCACCAGAATATCAAGAAACCATCTCCTACATTATAAAACTAAAGAAGAAAACAACCGGGTCCCTCTTGTAGTCACCTACAATCCACATCTGGAGGTGTTTAGAGGAGCTGCACAGAAACTACAACCATTACTGCAAAAAGATGCCCGGTCAAAATCTATTTTTACAGACCCCCCACTTCTGTGTTTTAGACAGCCCCCAAATCTAAGAAGCATCATTGTCAGAAGCTCCCTGTCCTCTCCAACAACAACAGGAACATTTCCCTGCAACCAAAAAAAATGTAAGACCTGTCCATTTATACTGACAACGGACAAGATAAAGATTCCCAGATCACATCAGGACTACAAGATCCCAGGTACCTTCAGCTGCACCACAACCAATGTGGCGTACTTAATTATATGTACCAAATGTCCAACTGGGGATCTGTATGTAGGGGAGACCGGACAACAGCTCAGGACAAGGATGAATTCTCACCGCCACACAATTAAGGAAAAAAAAATAGATCTAACTGTGGCCAAACATTTTTGTAACCCAGACCACAGCATCATGGACTTGAAATTGCTGGTATTGAAAGGGAATTTCAAGTCCCAGAGAGATAGGAGACTATGGGAGTACAAACTTACGATGACCTTTGACACATTCAGAAAAAGGAATGAATGTGTCTCATGGATTCATGTCTTTTTACATCAGTTAAGAGATGTGCTCCTCTGACCATCCGAGCGTGTCACAGCCTGGACCAGACCCTTATCAGAGGACAATAAAACTTTCACACTGAACTGCAGCAATATTTATGGCCACAACAGTTTGCCCCCTGCCATAGTGATAGTTCTGTTTCATGTAACTTGTTTTTTTTTCTTTACTGCACTTTTCTATGTCCTGTTGTGTATAAATATGGGACTCTGAAGATTTTGTGTTATACTGAGCCTGATGAAGAGACCTGAGTAGTCGCGAAAGCTTGCTATTATTACCATCTTTTCAGTTAACCATTAAAAGGCATCAACCACTGAGGACTTTAGTTCTTTTAAACAATTTTTTACCTTATTCTTTGGAGAGGCGATTACTTGTTTTCACCGGAGAATCCCTGTAAGTGCATCTCTACGTCGTATAACAGTCACAAGACAGTGAGGGGCTAAAAATTCAAAGTATTCAATCTCTAATGGAAATCAAGAATCCTCTCCTAATGATTATCAGAGACAACAAGTGACCTCTATACTTAAACACAAACTATACCAAGACCAATAATACCACATACAAGGGACAAATACCACCACACCATGACTAGACAATATATTACCACCACATAGTGACAGAATAATACCACATGCAAGGGTCAAATAGCATCACACAATGACCAGACCCCATAAAACCACCACATAGTGACCAAATAATACAATACGGATCATGAATATAAAACAACAATAACACTAATATTACTACCATAATACACAGGAGCCCTGTATATAGTTTATAGTGTATAACAGGGATTGGAAATTAATTTTCCTGCGGGACAACATAAAAGACAGTGACTGCTGTGGAGCCAAACTAGCAGGATGAAATTAATTTTGCCCAATATTAATATCATATTAAATCATATAGTAATTGTATCACTTAATATTGAGCAGAATTAAATATGCTGATACCCCCCATATACAGTATGATTTCCACACAGTCCCCTAAATACAGTATGATCTCCACATAGCACGCTACATATAGCTTGAGCACACAGAGCCCCCCTACATACAGAATGGTCCGCACAGCCCCTCTATATACAGTATGATTCCCACACAGCTACCAATATGCAGCATGATCCCCAACACAACCCCCTATATACAGCATGAGCCCAATATTGTCTCCCTCTATACAGCATGAGTCCAACACGGTCTCCCTATATACAGCATGATCCCCTCAGTGTCAGAGTGGGCCTGAGCCTGTCAAAAAGAGACCAAAGTCTCGAATAACCATCTGAGATTCTACAAATCAAATGTGTTTTTTCCTTTTGGCAGGTGTACCACCCTCGCGCCAGCGGCCGAGCCACTCAGATCCGGAACCACGGTGGCTCGAGGGGTCTCCGGACCCGGGGGTTCGCACGGTCACTCGAGTTTGAAAAGGGGGGTATGTACAGGGGAGTTAGAAGTTTGTGACGCCACCCACGGTGCGTGGTAAGATGGGATACCACCGCTGCTCTTGGTGGGGGAGCCCGGTTGACGGTGGTGTGGCAGCAAGGTGTTTGACCCCCCCCCGTGGGTAGGGGGTTTGTGCCCCGGGGCCCAGTGGCGGTGCTGGGGGTGCCGTTGGGGAGAGGAAGGGTCTTTGTGTACTCACTTAGTCCAAGAACACTGACACTGACAGCTTGTAAACCAGAGTTCTGCGCATCGCTGCAGCAAGGAGGGAGCACGCTTGGGTCCGTGCCCTTGGTGTTGCATGTTAGCCTGTGGCCTTTTCCGTGGCACCTTCTCACTTGTTGGACCCTATAGTCTGGAACTAAATCGGATCCCGCTCACCCGTATGGCTAACAGAAAGAGCTTGCTCTCAGGGTTCACGCTCGGGATTTTCTGGACTGTGTTTGGGAAAGTCCTATCCCATCGGTGCGCTAGTACCCAGATTTTGGAGCGGGTGAGGGATGAATCTTTAGGACTTCACCCCCCGTCGGGTAAATTACCAGGACGCTTAAAGCTACTTCCGCTTACCCAGTCGTGCCCTGGCCCCTGCCCGGAGATGGCTCAAGGCCACCAGTTGCCCTCCTCGGCAATCCGTGCCCCTTGACACGATCCCCTGCGACCGGGTTTCCAGCTCCTACCAGGCCGAGACCAATGTCTGCCACCTAGTAGACTCAAGGAGCCCTGCTTCTGACCTCCTCTCTCTTCCTCCTTCACACGACAACTCTCCTTTCACTTTTTCACTTTCCCCTACGCACCCCCCAAGTGGGTGGCCCTATTCCTTTCAGGCCCCCAATGGTGTGTCTGATGGGTATGGTGTAAAGTGTTCCTAGGGTTTTGACTGGCTCTGATTTTAGCAACACCAAAAGGACAAGGATCCTTAACCAAGGATGATTGGATACTGTGCAGAAAGGCAGGTTGCACAATACCCTGTGACGACCTGATAGGCCAGGGCGTCACACATGCACAGGGTTAATTGCCAGCATCAAGCTCTTTACCTCTCTTCAGGTGTTTCCGCTGATAACCACTCCCAACTAGGATAAATAGCCTCTGCTCCCAACAAAGGGCACCAGTTATTCAGAACTTATTCTGGAGCTAGGCCAGGAGTGTAAAGGTTGTGTTTGAGCTGTTGTCTGTTGTATTTTGTGTGAAAGTTACCTGGTCATTTGTAACTTGCTCCCTTTCTTTATTTACCTCTTGTGTACTGTTTGGGTCTTCCCTTGTGTGTTTGATAGTGGTGTGCTTTAGATGGATCGTACCCCCTTTTTGTTTGTCAGTTGTGGGGATGTGACTACTATCCCAGTCCATCCCTTGAGTGGTGGGTGTAGAGGGAGTTACACCAGGGCCTGGACAGTAGTCATTGAGACGCTCGTGGCTCAGACCTCACTACCATCAAGTGTACTTCAGGGTTGAGTGTCAGCTCAGGGTGTTCCTAGTCTGAAGGCCGGCTTAGGACTCCCCATCCAGTCACTTCCTGATCCTGGGCATGACACAAATCCCCCTATATACTGCATGATCACCACACAGCGCCCCCTATATACAGCATGATCCCTCCCACATCCCGCCTATATGCAATGTGAGCCCACACAAAGCTACCCTATAGACCGTAGGAGCTCACACACAGCTGCCCTAATGTATGAGCCCACACACAGCCCCTATATACAGTATAAGCCCACACATAAACCTCCTTTATACAGAATGCGATTCAAAATAGAAATCTGTAGACCGTATTAGCTCTCACATATTAGCTTCCATTTCAAAGCGGCATCCTCTTGCTGGCTCCTCTAGTCGATGCAGCTGTGAAAATGGCCGTTGGCATCTGACGTCAGAGTGAAGCATGGCACTAACTTCACTGCCATGTGTGTCGCCCTGGGCAAGCCAGGGGACACAGGTCACACACCATCACACCCTACATCCCAGGTAGGAACACCACAGCTAACCAGAAATCCTTGTTGCCTTCCTCCAGAGGCTGATGATGCACACCAGGGGGTGGGCCAGGCGGTTGGCTCCGCCCACCGAGGAGGTCACAGCTCTGGAGGCGGGAGAAACCAGGCAGATAGCTCAGGGAGGAGCAGGAGTGAGGAGCTAAGTAGAGGAGTTAAGAAAGTGAAAGTCAAAGTAGAAAAGTGGAAAAGGAGGAAAGCAAGTGAGGTGACAAGAAAGAAGGAAAGCCTGAAGGGTCCAGCTTTGTGTAGGGCCAGGTCAGCAAGGTCAGCAACGGCGGTGACTGTCTGGAGGGGGACCGTTTGGAAGTTCCTGGAAGGACCCCGTTGGCTGTGTGCCCGGCGGTCTGGAGCAGTGTTCCGAAGGACAGTCAGCACCAGGGCAGGGGCCTCTCGGACCCCGGCAAGGCTAGGAGTCGCCAAATTTGCTAAATCCGTCAGTGAAGGGGACATAGATCCCCCAACAACAAAGTCCCGATTGAAGGCAACAGCCCAGCCAGTATAGAAGAGACACCGCCACCGCCACGGCACCCGTTTCTTAGGGCCAGCGCCTGCAGGCAAAGAGTAGAGCTCCCCCGGTCCAGCTTGAAGCCGGGGAGCGGGTTACCGGTGGGGACCCATCGCAACCAACCAGTTCATCAAGGTGCAAGGAAAAGGGACATCACCGTCACCTACCGGGAGAGCAAGTGCAGCCGTCCGTGGGACCGTCTATCCAGCCGTTGGTTTACCGTAAAAACTGTGTCACGTCTCAGGCTGAGTGAGTACCACAGTGCCGCAAGGCACAGCGCTGCCCCCGCGTCCCTGCGCCCACCAGGCCCTGCACCTCCCTCACCATAACCAAGGCCCCGGGATCACCAACCCCTACCCACGGAGGGGCAACACAACACCTGGCTGCTCCGCATCACCATCCCCGGGAGCCCCGTATAGAGCAGCGGTGGTGAAATCACCACAACCGTGGGTGGCGTCACGGACAATAATCATCCCCACACCCAACAATCCCCTTTCACTCACGGGCGAGGAGTGCCGCTCGAGAAACCCCCGGGATCCGGCCCACCGCTCGAGCCACCACTGAGCAGCAGCCGCCAGACCCGAGCAGAAGGGGGTGAGCGTAGTGTGCCGACACCCTCCTCCCCGCCCGCGACACCATGCACTGCACACCGACCTCAGTTGACGGCTGATACTGCAAAGGACAAGTTATCGACGGGCCCCCTGTATGTTCCGTTTGGAGGCCCACCGAGGGCCTAGGGCCCACAGAAGCATCACCTGCTGTCCTGTCAAGTCAGACCAACTCTGGTCCCCACTGATGGTTAAGTGGCTTATCTAGTCATATGGTGTCACATTGTAAGGCCCCTTTAACATTGCGTTTTGCCTTCTGTTCAGTGGTCCTGTAGGGTTTTATGTCCGAACCCCCCACAAAATGAGATTCCGGCATATGCACCAACAGGGCTATTGACTATAATGCACCTATGGGAGGTGGAAACCAGACGCAGTCTGGACTATTATATTCAATGGTCCTGTTGGCACACGTCTAAATTCCGCTTTGTGAGGGATTTGGTCGTAAGCCCCAATGGGACCACTGAACAGTGGACAAAACGCAATGTGAAAGGGGAATAAGAGTAAATTTTCTTTTTTTTTTTTTTTTTTTACCTGCATTGACTTAGAAACTGTGATATAGATTATATATATATATATATTATATATATATTATATATATATATATATATATTATATATATATATTATATATATATATATATATATATATATATATATATATATATATATATATATATATATATATATATATATCCCTCCATATCTCCCTCTCTCTATATATACACATCTTTCTATATCTCTCTCTCTATATCTCCCTCTATATCTCTCCCCCTCTCTTTCTATAATATATCTCTCTAGAGAGAGAGAGAGAGAGAGATTATATTATATATATTTTTTTTTTATTTGTTTTTTTAACTTGGATCAGGGATTTCCCCAATCCCAGGTTTTAGTCTGCAACTTCTTTTCTCAGCTCCCCAGAGTTATTCTTGCTTTCACCCCTCTAGATAATGGTGCATTTGTCAGAACTGCCGCAGGACACAGATCACAAGCTCCCACTGGAATACACAATCTTTTCACATAAAAAGCCATGACATTTCAGGAAATAATTTTAGATTTAAAACCATGAACATGGAACTAGAAAAAAAACCACGTTTTAAACGGGGAGCTTTTAGACGCCCAAAACTGACTATAGAGAGCAAACATCCGCATAGACATTAGAATGTCGGAGGTTTTACTGGGATTTCACAAGGTTCCAGGAGCCGATAGTCTCCTTTCCTTTTCTGCAGAGATAGAAATGCCTGGTTTGGCTAAGCTTATATGTGCTCGTCACTAGATTTGGGGCCACTATATGTCCGCACGCTGCGTTCTGTAATTGTAAAAAAAGTGCACCCTCTGGCAGACTGACAACTGTAAACACTGAGTTTGTCAAAAAAAAAAAATGCATCCAAAACGCATGTATTTTGGATGCATTTTGGATGTAGTTTGCATGCGTTTTGGATGCATTTTTGACAGTGCGGTCCCATGCTAATTCAGCTCTGCTACATGCCCGCTGACAGCAGACACAGATAGAGCCCCGCAATGAGATTGAACTCGGATGAACTTCACCCGACTTCATTGTCATCCCGCGGCTCTGTCTCCGTGTACTGTCATGAACTCAGATGAACCTCCGAGGTCAATGCCAGGACACAGGGGTCCGCAGCAGTGACGTAGAGTTTCACCTGAGTTCACTGTCATCGCGCAGCTCTGTCTCTGTGTCATGGCCTGATCTGCGATCACGTGTGAAGGACTCACCTGTCAACGCAAATCACCTGATTGACTGAAGTGAGTCGCGCGATCAGCGGTGCAGTCACTCACGTTGCCCGTGGCCAGCTGAAGTCCTCCACCTGAAAGAGGTGGCCGCTGGTAACCTGAGTGACGTCACCGCTGATAGAGCAACTCACTTCAGTTGCTTCATGGAGCTCACAGAGCAGTCGTTCTCTATGGCCGCTTGCTGTCAGCTACCAAGGTAACAGAGCTGAAAGCGTCGTGGGACCTCATGTGGATTATGTCGAACTGGGAGGGGTGTTTAATAAAGTGGTGAAAGAGGGTGTTTTTTTGTCTTTTATTCCAAATAAAGAATTTTTTCAGGTGTGTGTGTTTATTTTCTTTAACTTACAGGTTAGTCATGGAAGGTATCTCAGACACCTGCCATGATTAACCTAGGACTTAGTGGCAGCTATGGGCTGCCATTAACTCTTTATTACTCAGATTGCCAACGCACCAGGGCAATTCGGGAAAAAACGGTTAAGGTCCCAGGACTGTCGCATCTAATGGATGTGGCAATTCTGGGTGGCTGTTGGGTGATAATTTTAGGCTGGGGGGCAGCCTAAAAAAGGATAGGCCTCCCCAGTCTGAGAATACCATTCCCCAGCTGTGTAGCTTTATCTTGGCTGGGTATCATTTGGGGGGGACTGCACGCCATTTTTTTTTTTATTTATTTATTGTAGTGCACGATATAGACCCACCCACCAGCGGCTGTGATTGGTTGCAGTGAGACAGCTATTACTCAGTGTGGGGGCTCATCTGAATGCAACCAATCATAGCCGCTGGGGGAATCAGTGAATACAAGATGGAATAATGAGCGGCCAGCATTTTTAAAAGCTGGAGAAGCCGCCGGAGCTTTGTGACGGCTGCGCAGCGCCACGCCGGTGATCAGCAAGTATGAAGAATGGAGAGAAAGAGACCGACAGACAGACAGAGAGACAGACAGAGACAGAGAGAGAGACCGACATCGACAGACAGAGAGAGAGAGACAAGAGAAAGAGACAGAGACCTGCATTTTGTTTGTCAAAAAAGCACGCAGAACGCAACAAAAATGCAGTGCAAGCGCACAGCTAAACATTTTGGTTGCGTTTTGACACACCTCATTCATTTCAATAGGTGCAAAATGCAACCAAAACGCACTGAAAAGTGACATGCTGCTTATTTTAGGCATCGATTTTGTCAAATATTTGGCATCCAAAACGCTGCCTAAAAAAAAAGCAACGTGCGCATGGAATTTTCTGACTTTTCATAGACTTTGCTGGGGAAGCACAACGCATGCATTTTGTCAATGACGCGCTGCAGTTTTAAACGCAGGAAAAATACACAACGTGCGCACACAGCCTAAAGCACCAGCACGTTTAACCTCATCTGCGCAATGTGCCATCGTCCATTAGTTCCAATGACGTGCTTTTACAGGGTATTGATCTCTCCCAGCGCTTTCACTGACTGTAGGGGTAAGATCGTCAGAATTCCGGGAACTGGAGCAGGGGTTTTACTCCTCACTGCATATTTATTATACTCCGTTATCTCTGGAAGGGCCACAGAGAGCAACCGGGAGCCAAATAATGGGCATACAGTCACCTTGTAGCACAGCAAACAGTGCGCTGCGCCTATCCCAATCAGTTATATATTAACAGGGCAGGAAATTATGCAATAAAGGAAACTGCTAATAAACAAAGCTTTATATAGAGGAATAAAACCATTTAGTATTTATCAACTTCTAGAAGCGTCATAGCTGCAGGATTAAAGGAAACATCAGCAGGAGAAATACATTATAACAAATTTACGTTTTTATGTTAAACTTTCTAAAGGGTTTTTTTTCCAATTTTCTAGGTTTTTACTATATCTATCTATCTATCTATCTATCTATATATATATATATAGTCTTGAAAACTTGCAGAGGTCACATGGAGCACTGAGCCTCATAATAGACAGACACTTCCAGTTCTGTCAGAAATCACTACTCTGAAATCATCTAGTCATCATAACCATGGATAGGTAAGGTCCTGCAATGCCCTGAACATGAGGTAAGCGACAGTGAATCAGGAGAACTACACTACATTTCTAATTGGAGAGATTTGCTAATATTATTACAACTACTACATATTGAGATAGTTTCACCTCCAAGATCCTATCCCTTTAACAGTGTAACTGTCATTTTAATTTTTATTTCATAAATCAATAGGAGAAGCTAGAGGCAGAGAGGGAAGCGCTAGATGCAGAGAGGGTAGCGCTAGAGGCAGAGAGGGAAGCGCTAGAGGCAGAGAGGGAAGCGCTAGAGGCAGAGAGGGAAGCGCTAGAGGCAGAGAGGGAAGCGCTAGAGGCAGAGAGGGAAGCGCTAGAGGCAGAGAGGGAAGCGCTAGAGGCAGAGAGGGTAGCGCTAGAGGCAGAGAGGGAAGCGCTAGAGGCAGAGAGGGTAGCGCTAGAGGCAGAGAGGGAAGCGCTAGAGGCAGAGAGGGAAGCGCTAGAGGCAGAGAGGGAAGCGCTAGAGGCAGAGAGGGAAGCGCTAGAGGCAGAGAGGGAAGCGCTAGAGGCAGAGAGGGAAGCGCTAGAGGCAGAGAGGGAAGCGCTAGAGGCAGAGAGGGAAGCGCTAGAGGCGGAATGACGTATGTGTATGACGTAGGAACATAGGATGGCCAAAAGAGAACGGCGCCACCCATTTCACCAGTCTGCACCAAAGCGACCTCCTAGGTGAGTATTATAAAGTGTTTTTTATATTCTACACAGCGACCTGGGCTGTTATATACAGTATGTTAGAATGCTGTATATAAGAGCTCACTGGTGGTGGCCATAGCTTATAGGCCCCAAATCTGGTGACAGGTTCCCTTTAAAGCGAGCCTGTTGCCATTTTTTCCCTGGTACTGTGGCGCCCCTGACCTGGTCAGGCACCACTGAGTACTGCACCCATGCTGGGGACAGTACAAAACAGGTAATCCAGAAGGCTGACCGAGGTGTGTGACTACACAGGCGCATAGTGATCGGGTCTCACACATTTACCTTTGAGAGGACCCCTGGGGATCCCAGGAGGGGGCGAAGCCTCCATCTCCACTCGAGGGGTGTGGTAGAGAGCCTGGTTGCTAGGTGACGTAGGCAAGAACAGGAGAGGAGGGAAGAGTGAGCCGAAGACAGTTGAGTGGTGAAGTTCAGGGAGGGCAGAAGCAGACCCTGTAGCTCTACACAATTCTGACAACGTACGCGCAGTGACTACCGACGGGGGAGAACGGTCACCTGGTAGTGCTGCCCGAAATCCACACACGGCTAAAGAGAGAGCAACGGAGTGGAAAGTAAGGAGACTGTCAGGGAGATACCAGGCCCAAACGGGTAGCAGGTCCCAGTGCAGGGATAGATCCACCTTTCCTTTGCCAAACCTGCATGAGGGGGCACTTTACACCCCCAAGACAACACCACAGAGTCCGCAGCCACGTAGCCAAAGTTAGGGCCCATAGCTCACAGGAGGCAAGCAGCCGGAGTGACCTGGTCCAGGCTACAAGCAAACGGGCCAAAAAGAAGGGGAGAGAGGCACCAGCAACTTCCCTGGGCGACCCCAGCAGGGCTTCAAGCAGGGGTTACCCCAAAACACAACGGGCTAAGGAAGGCGAGTTGGTAGCCACCCTCACCAGTCAGCCTGAAGGACACCTGGTTCCAGCCTGGTTCATCCCAGCTACGCCCGGGTTACTCACCCTGCCACCATCAGTGAGTAAAACCCCTGAAAGACATCCTGCTTGTGCGTGTGAGTCGTTCTGCGACTTGTAGTTCCACACACCTACACGGGACCCTGGGGCATGCCTCACTCTCAGGAGGCTATTACAACTGACTGCACCTACTATCAGCCCCAGGCACCCCTAACCTGCAGTGGCGGTCTCCACTGACCGCAATTCTGAGAGTGGCGTCACGACAATCAAAATAGAGGATTTCCTACCTGTGACACGATCCAGCCGCGTGGAGTCCCTGAAGGTAATGCACCGCTGCACCGACACCGAACCTCGGGGCCCCACACATCTGGCGTCACGAACAGGATAAGGACTAGACCTGTTCAGACAGGTGACCATGTGCCTGGGCGGTCCGCTTGGAAAATTGGAAGCGCCGCCATATTGCCACCATGAAAAGCGCGCTGAAAAACAACAGCAGCCCGCGCTGGGAGAAGTTACCGCCCACGAAGAGGTGTGGCTACCCAGAGATCCCCTGGAGGGTCCTGGCCTCGCAAGTGATGAGAGCGGAGGTGTTCAGAGACGTCGGGAAAGAAAGGGAGCCAGAAGCCTGCTACTAGAAGAAGGAGACGCAGAGGAAATGGCGTCTGAACGCAGAGACCCAGAGCCAGGCTCCGCTGCCTGATGGTATCGGGAACTTGCCCAGTTTTGCGACCAACTGGAGGCCAGGGTCGTATGGCAGATCAGCGAGGGACGCACGGAGCTTCTGGAGATGGCTGCAGCGGTTCAGGCCTATGAGAGGGGAACCGCACGACGAGTGCCAGACCGAGCGGCGACGACTCAGACCCCGATGATGTTACCGATGGGTGAGTCCGGTGTTGCCCCTGTCAGCGCGAGTGCCCCGACCCCTGCTGCCATGCCCGCGGTCCCTGGAGAGATGCCCGGCGCGGCGACGCTGAATCAGGCCGCAGCCACGCCAGGTGCGGCCCGCCGAGCCCAGGCCGCCGCAACGATGCCCAGCCCGGCCCGCAAAGATCCGGCTGCCGCCGCGACCCTCCTCCACGCCGCAGGTGCGGCCCGCCAAGGACCGGCTGCAGCTGCGACGCCAATCCAGGCCGCAGAAGCGCCCAGCCCGGCCCGCACAGATCCCATCGCAGCTGCGACGCCAATCCAGGCCGCAGAAGCGCCCAGCCCGGCCCGCACAGATCCCATCGCAGCTGCGACGCCAATCCAGGCCGCAGAAGCGCCCAGCCCGGCCCGCACAGATCCCATCGCAGCTGCGACGCCAATCCAGGCCGCCGCAGCGATGCCCTGCTCGGCCCGCCAAGACCAGGCCGCTGCCACGCCAGGCTCGGCCCGCCAAGACCAGGCCGCTGCCACGCCAGGCTCGGCCCGCCAAGACAAGACTGTACCATTATTTACCCCGGCCTGCAAGGCCAGGGCAGACACCGCTCCCCAGCCCAAGGAAGTCCCTGCTAGGAAGTCCCTGCTGGGGGAGGACCCCGAATACTGGAAGCTGAAGGCTGATCTGGAGGCCCACTTCCCAAAGGAGATGGTGGACCGGTATCTGCTCCCTCCGCATACTCACAGGAAGACTCCTGCAACATTCATGCCAAAGGGTCCCCCGCCCTGGCCTGCTGATGAAAATCCATCCCTAGCGCTGCCACAAGAGGAGTGCACAGAAGAACTAAGGGGGAGGCCAGGAAGTTGAGAAGCTGACCCCAGAGCCATCAGCAGTGGATGCAGCACCAGTCCAAGAGCCAGAGATGCTGCCGTACTCCCGCTGGGATGAAGAGAGCCCGACATCCTCCGCTGAGGAAGATTTGTCCAGATACCTCACCTGGGAGCCTGCAAGCGGTGAGATAGCAGCCAGGCAGGACCCAGCCCGCAGGACACGGCGCCGCAGCAGGATAAGGGATCCACCTGCACAGCAGTCTCCCGAGGAGAAGGACGAGGTCACGGCCAGAGACTTAGAGGAAAAGCGGTCCTTGAGAAGAGCCAAATCGCAGGTCAGAGGCCCACTTTGTCGAGGAGTTGTAGAAGACTTCAGTCTAAGGTCTGGATATGGCTTTATAGTAGCACCTGGTGTAAAAGAGGGCATCTTTGTGAACAGAAGAGATGTGAGAGCACATTTACCTAGAGGACATCCAGGAAGAAACCTACAGATAGGAGACTCAGTAGAATTCACAAAGCACCAAGGAGAACGCGGATGGTACGCACTAGATGTTACACCATGTCCCAGAAATCCCTACAGTAAACCTGCTGTCTCAACACTACAAGATAAAGAAAGAGAAAAAGAAACAGACACAGAAGAAGAGGAAAGAAAATACAAAGAACTCATTGATGAAACCACTACAGATGATGACGACAGGTGCCACAGCCCTACAGGCCCAAGCCCTGGTGAGGAGGAAGAAGGAGCAAAGTCCATGTAAAGTAAAGTAAGAAGTACAGCAAGTTAAAGTACAGTTTTGCAACGTTTACAAGTTCAAGCATGTGCCCACATGAACTTATGTGAGAAACCCTTTTACACTTTAACTCATGAACCTTAAGGCTATGAACTGGCTATAGCCTCAAACTCTCGCAGTGTTTATAGTTACCCCAGAGGTACAACCACTACCAGGGAGCACGCCTGTTTATGGGGCCTGGCTCTCCACCACAAAGAGGGTACCTGGTCAGCACCAACTGTGGAGGCCGCCTCTGCATCCTGCCAGAAGAGGCTGAAGGCGTGGCTCCACCAGGCCAGGTATACCCTGAAGCCACCAGACCATGAAAGCCGCCTCTACATCCTGCCAGAAGTGGCTGAAGGCGCGGCCAACGGGAGAGGCAGATGGGAAGAAAGGTCTGGGGAAGCTGATGGCCCAGACCTGGTTACCAAAAGAAACCGGTGACCTGCCGCCTGAGAGGGTTTAGGGTGGGTTAACGGACTTGTGGGTGGAGGGTGGTGATGTATGGTACCTGATGGTTTTAAAACGTTTTACCATGTTTTACTGTTTTATGCATTTTAAAATGTTGTCTTGCAGCCCGAGGACGTGCTGGTGATAACTAAGGGGGAATGTGGCGCCCCTGACCTGGTCAGGCACCACTGAGTACTGCACTCATGCTGGGGACAGTACAAAACAGGTAATCCAGAAGGCTGACCGAGGTGTGTGACTACACAGGCGCATAGTGATCGGGTCTCACACATTTACCTTTGAGAGGACCCCTGGGGATCCCAGGAGGGGGCGAAGCCTCCATCTCCACTCGAGGGGTGTGGTAGAGAGCCTGGTTGCTAGGTGACGTAGGCAAGAACAGGAGAGGAGGGAAGAGTGAGCCGAAGACAGTTGAGTGGTGAAGTTCAGGGAGGGCAGAAGCAGACCCTGTAGCTCTACACAATTCTGACAACGTACGCGCAGTGACTACCGACGGGGGAGAACGGTCACCTGGTAGTGCTGCCCGAAATCCACACACGGCTAAAGAGAGAGCAACGGAGTGGAAAGTAAGGAGACTGTCAGGGAGATACCAGGCCCAAACGGGTAGCAGGTCCCAGTGCAGGGATAGATCCACCTTTCCTTTGCCAAACCTGCATGAGGGGGCACTTTACACCCCCAAGACAACACCACAGAGTCCGCAGCCACGTAGCCAAAGTTAGGGCCCATAGCTCACAGGAGGCAAGCAGCCGGAGTGACCTGGTCCAGGCTACAAGCAAACGGGCCAAAAAGAAGGGGAGAGAGGCACCAGCAACTTCCCTGGGCGACCCCAGCAGGGCTTCAAGCAGGGGTTACCCCAAAACACAACGGGCTAAGGAAGGCGAGTTGGTAGCCACCCTCACCAGTCAGCCTGAAGGACACCTGGTTCCAGCCTGGTTCATCCCAGCTACGCCCGGGTTACTCACCCTGCCACCATCAGTGAGTAAAACCCCTGAAAGACATCCTGCTTGTGCGTGTGAGTCGTTCTGCGACTTGTAGTTCCACACACCTACACGGGACCCTGGGGCATGCCTCACTCTCAGGAGGCTATTACAACTGACTGCACCTACTATCAGCCCCAGGCACCCCTAACCTGCAGTGGCGGTCTCCACTGACCGCAATTCTGAGAGTGGCGTCACGACAATCAAAATAGAGGATTTCCTACCTGTGACAAGATCCAGCCGCGTGGAGTCCCTGAAGGTAATGCACCGCTGCACCGACACCGAACCTCGGGGCCCCACAGTACCAAGGTCCTGCGCAGGCGCACTTTGATCTACCCTGCTCAGTGCATATCAAAGTACTGTAGTGCTCCTGTGCAGGACCTCAATACCGGAATGTGTGTATGACGTAGGAACGTAGGACGCGTCATGCACGTCAGATTCAGAACAAGTAAGACCAAGATGGCCAAAAGAGGAGGCACTGGTCCCAGAGAACGGCGCCACCCATTTCACCAGTTAGAATGTATTATAATTTCTAATTGGAGAGATTTGCTAATATTACTACAACTACTACATATTGAGATAGGATCTTGGAGGTGAAACTATCCCTTTAACAGTGTAACTGTCATTTTAATTTTTATTTCATAAATCAATAGGAGAAGCTAGAGGCAGAGAGGGAAGCGCTAGAGGCAGAGAGGGTAGCGCTAGAGGCAGAGAGGGAAGCGCTAGAGGCAGAGAGGGAAGCGCTAGAGGCAGAGAGGGAAGCGCTAGAGGCAGAGAGGGAAGCGCTAGAGGCAGAGAGGGAAGCGCTAGAGGCAGAGAGGGTAGCGCTAGAGGCAGAGAGGGTAGCGCTAGAGGCAGAGAGGGTAGCGCTAGAGGCAGAGAGGGTAGCGCTAGAGGCAGAGAGGGAAGCGCTAGAGGCAGAGAGGGAAGCGCTAGAGGCAGAGAGGGAAGCGCTAGAGGCAGAGAGGGAAGCGCTAGAGGCAGAGAGGGAAGCGCTAGAGGCAGAGAGGGAAGCGCTAGAGGGGGAATGACGTATGTGTATGACGTAGGAACATAGGATGGCCAAAAGAGAACAGCACCACCCATTTCACCAGTCTGCACCAAAGCGACCTCCTAAGTGAGTATTATAAAGTGTTTTTTATATTCTACACAGCGGCCTGGGCTGTGATATATAGTATGTTAGAATGCTGTATATAAGAGGTCACTGGTGGTGGCCGTAGCTTACAGGCCCCAAATCTGGTGACCGGTTCCCTTTAATGTGCCTGACGTAAATGTCATCACACCAGATTCAAGTCTTAAAGGGAGGAAATAAATTGCTGCTGCTGAGCGTCAACCACCGGCCCCAGATCACTTGGAAAGTTTAAAGGTCAGTAAGGGATGTGTGTTATTTTAATTGTCTCCCTGTACAAGGCGGGCGGCAGAAAGCTGATCTATCACATTTTTCTTTTCGATTACCCACCAGTTAAATACTTAGCAAAACAAATCTATGGCAGCATTTTAGGGACTGCTGCAGGAAAAAAAGCTTACCATCATACAGGTTTGGATTGTTTTACACCGCAGTATTAACCTCTTAAATCTTAATGATCAGCAATAGGTCTTTTTTTTTATAGAGGATATATAAACATCATGTTCTACAGCAGAATATGGGCAGGTTTCAATGCTACGAAACTCATGCCCACATGGGAGGCGAATAGTGCATATATCAGTTTTCCAGCAATATCATGCACCTATTGACCACAGCATGTGGATGTCATTACGGCTGCAGGCGGCTGTGTCTGTTTAAACCGCCCGGCAGTGGGTGAGCAACTATGGTATTTAATGCAAGATCTGACCTAGCCACAACAGATGGGATCTGAGGTTACAAAGGGAATCTGTCACCTAATCTAAAAGCATCATAATGTAGGGGCAGAGATCCTGGGTAAAGCAATGTGTCACTTACTGGTGCAGCTTGCTGTAGTTTTGATAAAATCACTGTTTTAATCAGAAGATTACCTATAGAGAACTAGTAAGGGGTACTTTGCACACTACGACATCGCAGCTGCGATATCGGTGGGGTCATATCGAAAGTGCCACACATCCGGCGACGCTGTCGATATCGGAGTGTGTAAATCGTTTTTGATACGATTAACGAGCGCAAAAGCGTCGAAATCGTATCATCGGTGTAGCGTCGGTCATTTCCATACTTACGAAAGGACCGATGTTACGATGTTGTTCCTCGTTCCTGCAGCAGCACACATCGCTGTGTGTGAATACACAGGAGCGAGGAACATCTACCTGCGTCCTGCGGCTCCCGTCGGCTATGCGGAAGGAAGGAGGTGGGCAGGATGTTTACATCCCGCTCATCTCCGCCCTTCCGCTTCTATTAGCCGCCTGCCGTGTGACGTCGCTGTGACGCCGCACGACCTGCCCCCTTAGGAAGCGACAGTCGCAGAGCAGGTAAGTGCATGTGAAGCTGCCGTAGCGATAATGTTAGCTACGGCAGCTATAACACAATATCGTATGTGCGACGGGGGCGGGGACTATCGCGCTCGGCATCGAAAGCATCGGCTTGCAATGTCGTAGTGTGCAAAGTACCCCTCAGTCTGCTGCCATGTAATCCTCCATATTCATAATCCCGCCCCACACCACTGAATGGCTGCTTTCTGCTCATGCACAGTGTACACAGAAACACAGAAAGCAGCCAGAGGTGGGTGTGTGTGTGTGTGTGTGTGTGTGTGTGTGTGTGTGTGTGTGTGTGTGTGTGTGTGGGGGGGTATTATACAGAGCTCAGCATTTAGAGATCTGGTGGATCTGCAGCAGACAAAAAAGTGATATCAAAATGACAGCAAGGCAGCCCAATACATGATACATCACTGGAATCTGGGTCTCTGCCCCTACGTATCATGCTATTCTCAGATAGACTAGAAAAACCTCTGATGATTGCAGGTAAAGCTACTTTGCACCCCTATAGCTATGGTCATGCTGAAGACAAGTCAGTCCCTAACTTTAGCATGGCTTAGTCTCTAGGCACTTGGGCATAACTATAGCAGGTGCAGGGCTGCAGTTCCACATGGGCCCTGGAGCCCAAGGAAACCAAAAAGGCCCCATTGACCTACATGAAAAGATCAGGACGATTAAAAACGCATGAATGTAGTGGGGACTGTTGGAGATTTTGCATTAGGACATTGAGTTTTAGGGTAAGCACACACGGCGAGTAAAACAGTCTCAGTGGCATGCGATAAATAAAAAAAAAAAAGAAAACCGCATTCCACTCGGACTTGTATTACTCTAGGCGGCCGTTCCCATCTGCAATTATCTAGGATTATCTTTTCAGCCCTAATCGAACCGAGAAAACAGTCGCAGCATGCTGCTAGTGGAATCTGATCCATATTCAGTTGCACCCATACAAGTCTATGGGCGGGAGAGAAACATTAGACTGCACTTGGATGACACCAGAGTGCAGTGCGATAATAACATCAGCTGGCAATGGAGGAGATAGGGAGATTTATCCCTCCCTCTCCTCCACAGCGTGCCGCCTCCTCCCCGGCTGTGCTCCGATCGCAGGATCGCACCACAGTGGCATGTCACTCGGCTTACACTTGCAGCACAGCGAGAGCGGAGGGTCATTAGCATAACACGTCTGATGCACTCACATTGGATGCCTTATGCTAGTTTGGCCTGAGCCTTAAGCTACGCCACTGCTAATGCAAGTGAGACACCAATGCTCTGCATTGATTTGTCAAACAGTTTGCTTTGGAGAAAACACATGTCCCTTCCATAATACAGCATTAAATACAGTCATTCCCAATGCTTTTACTACAGGGCTATCAGCAGAAAAGGACCAGGTAATGGTATTAAATTACCCGTCACGACTGCGCAGGAAAGTGCACAAATGGGTTTCTGGATCATTTCCTCCCGATGCCATAAATACTTGTGGACTCGTTATTGGTATTACACATTATCACCGCATGCACACAGTCAATGTTAGGATTTTTCTGCTTTACATATTGAAGTGCTCCTGCCCACTGCAGCAGAGCTGGAAATCAGCCAAATTCACAATTATCATTTCTTTTGGAATTTAAAAATGAGAATTACACCATTACTACTTAATGAAATGCAGCATTGATATCAAATATGGCCAAATAACAGTAATCACTAACCCTAGAGAAGTCAGGGCCCAAGAGGACTCAGCCTGCAAGTGGCACAACAGATAGCTAAAAGCTGGCGCTCTCTGCGACTACCTGCCTACCAGCTGCAGACTACACCAAGCACAGCACTCGGCATCGGGAAACCAAGACCAATCAATAATGGACGCTCATTGATTTCCAGAAGAACCTTGTTAATTAACCATTTTCCTTGGTTTCCATATACAGTATTATTATTTATTATTATAGCGCCATTTATTCCATGGCGCTTTACAAGTGAAAGAGGGTATACGTACAACAATCATTAACAGTACAAGACAGACTGGTATAGGAGGAGAGAGGACCCTGCCCGTGAGGGCTCACAGTCTACAGGGAATGGGTGATGGTACAATAGGTGAGGACAGAGCTGGTTGCGCAGTGGTCTACTGGACTGAGGGCTATTGTAGGTTGTAGGCTTGTTGGAAGAGGTGGGTCTTGAGGTTCCTCTTGAAGCTTTCCACGGTAGTGGAGAGTCTGATGTGCTGAGGTAGAGCGTTCCAGAGTCTGGGGGAGGCACGGGAGAAATCTTGTACGCGATTGTGGGAAGAGGAGATGAGAGGAGCAGAGAAGGAGATCTTGTGAGGATCTGCGGTTGCGTGCAGGTAGGTACCGGGAGACTAGGTCACAGATGTAGGGAGGAGACAGGTTGTGCATGGCTTTGTATGTCATTGTTAATGTTTTGAACTGGAGTCGTTGGGCGATGGGAAGCCAGTGAAGGGATTAGCAGAGTGCTGAGGCTGGGGAGTAGCGAGGGGAGAGGTGGATTAAGCGGGCCGCAGAGTTTAGGATAGAGTATATACCAAATATCATGAGTTTCCACTAGTGGCATGGGTTTTTAATGGATCATTGATGGAAATGTTGGATCCAGTTCCACTCAGTCCTAATAGATCTCATTAAACTTAAAATATGAAATTGCAGCCCAAGTCCTGGTATGTTTGAATGAAATATAAGTGCAGTCTATAGCACTATTCATGCACCAATGTGAATAGAGCCATAAAGGTGCTTCATCATCCAGAAGGATATATGAGACTAGCAACATAAATCATGGGTCTCCTACGGACGTTGTCCAATGCATTACAGGCATGGCCATTCATTTGCAAGTAATGCTTCACTTTTCCTGAAGCAGCAATTTCATCCAGACATTGATTTTCTCAGTGATCTCTGGATATAGGAAGTTGGGAACAGCGAATTTGGCCAACTTGATTTACAAAGAAATTTAACAGTCCGTCCCAATGGGCCAGCTTTCGCCAATGCAGTAATGTCCCAAAAAGGGAAATGAGGCCATCAGCATTCTTATGAAGTTATTAGCTCTTTACTTCTCTATAACTCTTCCACTCAATTTGAGTATCTCAATCAGTGAGATAAGAGCGAATAATGAATTATTCATACATACATGCATAGTAATGGAGCATACATGGCTACTCTACACCTTTTTGACATGTAACCGAACACATAGGATGCCAAGACAAGAGCAATATAAGCTTTTTGCTCTGGACACATCACCCTTGTCCATCTTTCCCCAACAGCAACTTCTTTGCAAAATTTAGATTAAGAAATAGTGGTTCTCCTCATTTTACATTAGTCATCACCTGATATCCATATCTTGTGTCAGGCCTAAAGGTCTCCCAGAAGATATCATTTTTTGTAGTCCATCTCTAACCTCTCCTTTGATGTTTTCAATCTCTTTAGATCAAGTGTCCACAGCACTCCTACTTTTTCTTGCCTCTCCTAGATGGCACCTGGGCGCTGAACTAAACACTGGGTAAAACACTGAACCCCGACTAGTAGAGTCCCACCTCATTTATAGAATCCCCCAAACCCACTTCACCCAAAAACAGAAAAACACAATTCAACAACCTGGTATCTCCCACTTTGGGACGGTCGTTAACTACAAAGCATACTCTACAACTCTACAACATGGCAGTCAATGGGCATGCTACTCTGCGCCATCTTGGGGATGGTCGTGGCCGTAAAAGGAAGAGAACCACTACCCCAAAAAACATGTATTAGGATCCATATCATCACCCTCGCACATAGAAATATTACACCAAAAGACAATACGAGATCAACCGCGAGAAGAGGTCATTCCTTTCCCAAGAAGCTGCAAAAACACTAATGCATACCCCTATCTCCCACCTGGATTATTGCAACCTCCTGCTCCGTGGCCTTCCTTCCAAACAGTCTTGCACCCCTACAATCTATTCTAAACTATACTGCTCGACTAAATCGACCTGTCCCCCTGCTACTCCCCAACCTCTCCTCTCTGCCAATTCCTTCACTGGCTTACCATTGCCCAACGACTCCAGTTCAAAACCCTAACCATGACCAAAAAAGCTATCCACAATCTGTCTCCTCCATACATCTATGTCCTAGTCTCCTGGTAATTCCCTGCCCGTAGCCCCCGATCCTCATAAGATCTCCTTCTCTACTCCCCTCGCATCTCCTCTTCCCACAAATCGCATCCAAGATTTCTCCCATGCCTCCTTCATACTCCGAAACACACTGCATATTATGTTACATAGCATACACTCTAAAAGCTTCAAAAAGGAACCCAAAGAGCCACCTTTTCCGACAAGCCTACAACCCAGCAGTAACTCTCACCTACTGCACAACTGCTGTATGACCAGCTCCACCCTCACTAACTGTATCCTCACCCATCCCTTGTAGACTGAGCCCTCGTGGGCAGGGTCTTCTCTCCTCCTGTACATGTCTGTGCTGTTGTGAATGTTAGTTATGTTTTGGCTGCTGGGAGGCTCCCTCTGGTGGCCAGGAATGGTTTGGACTTGGACCAGGTGTGTTGTGCAGTGGGTGTTTCCTTTGCTAACTCTCTGCTTATTTAAGTCCTTGTCTGATTGCAGGCTGTTGCCGGATGTCAGTTGTTCTTTGTATCTCCAGCCTGCTTAATCCTGCTTTACACCACATCTACTCCAGATAAGTGCTTGCTCTTTATTTATTGTCTGGTTCTTTTGCTTATCTGGGTTTGTCATTTGTTGTGGTTGGTTTCAGTTTATTTCCTTCCAGGGATTTTCCCCCTCAGTGGATTGTTGGGGAACTCCCTGCAGTTCTGTGTGGAGTATAGCTCCTTTGGGTCCATGTGTTTGTGGCTTGTTGAATTTGTTATAATTCTTGTTTTCTGTTCATTGGTATGACAGGGCACCTGGTATAGGACGGAGTTCAGATCGAGCGATCTGAGGGCCTTTTTGTACTATCAGGAAGTTGGTATTTTGCAGGGTTTTTCTCTGGTCACCATCAGTCCCCTTTCCTGTCCTTTCCTATTTTAGTCAGCGGGGGCCTCACCTTTTGCTAATCCTGTCATCTACCTGTGTATTGTGTTTTTCCTATATCACCGCAGTCTTTGAATGTGGGGGGCTTGCTATTCTTGTCTATTTTCTGAGGCAGAGAGTTATTCATCTTTCCTACCTTTAGGATAGTTAGTTCTCCGGCTGCGTTCGCGGTGCACAGGATGTTAGTTCACCCCTAGGCTACTTCTAGTTGTGATGGTTAGTAAGGGGATGGCGGCCAGATTAGTTGCCAATGCTCTTGTCACCTTTTGCCAATGATTTGTGGTGGTCTTCCATGGTTCCGGATCATAACACTGTGCCTTGTATTGTTTATGATTGTTATACTTGTCCCTATTATGTATACCCCTTTTCACATGTAAAAGCGCCATGGAATAAATGGCGGTATAATAATAATAACAATATTAATGTGCTTCACACCTTAAAAACACATTAGGTAAATATGGAAGAATTAAAAATACACATCTTTACAACAATGCTGAACTCCTTATTTTTCCCTTAAGCAGCAGATCCCTGGCGACTATAGTCGACTACTGTGACGGGGTATGCGACAGAGCAGTAAGGGACGCCAGGCCAAGGAACAATCCAAGAAGATGTAATGAGGCAGGGAGCATAAAATATGGAATATTAAAATGGTTCTTTAGAGTCCACACAAAGGAAATAGGTCCGGGGGTGCCAAGGAGAATGCAAAAGTCCTCAAAGTCCAATCGTCCATGTACGGGCGATAAGGAGCTGGCCTTAGCACAGGTCCTCACCCTTCACTCAACAAAGCACAATCCCACGTGGCCGCGGATCTCCAGTCTGTAACAGTCCACACACACAGACCCCAGGATCCAGCCTCAGCTATAGATCCTAGTACGTCTTCAGCCGAGATCCAACTAACTGAACTAACATGTTCTTCTCTCCTGGGATCAGCCCCTTAGGTGGGCACACCTCCCCCTGGCCATTTGATGCATGAATGGACTTTAGACTGCTGGCTCTGTTCTGTTTACCAAGTTGTAGATTGGAGCAGTCCCATGCTGAGAAGAACAATATATATATGCAACCCCCACCAAATCAATGACAATAGCTACTGCTGAAGCCTGATTGCAATATGATACAGGCTGGGGGGAAGGTATGGTCAGTATGGTCACTTACATCCCAAGACATTTCAAAGTGTTCAGTAAGTACAACCAAAGGAAAGTGACATCACATCCTGACATAGTATTACAGCAAATGCAGTGAGAAGGTAAAATACATCACATGGCATCTTGTACAAAAATATGGGATGGAGAAAACTACATACATCATGACAACTACTTTTTCATCACCCGCCAAGCTTCTATATAACAAGGCACGGTCTACATTTGCGTGGCTAGAGCGATCCCAGAGACAATATTTCACAGTAAGGATACAGTTATTAATGATTACCTTTTTGCTTCCTCTAGGTGACATAAATACTCATATGCAATATTTTGTCTCCTTCTCTCATCCATTTCCTCGGCAGAAAGCCTTTCATCATCCACGATTGCTGAAAACAGGAAGAAAAGAAAAAATTCAAACTCAAACCACACATAATTACAGGACCGACCACTATAAAAGAAAATCAGACCCTAGTTAATAAATGGACTCTATATATTTACAGTTACTTGTGCCAATTACATAATCATAATTTCAAAGCCTCCCGGGAACGCCGTGGAGTTTTCCTGCTCGGACTTGGATTTGGCTGAATGTTTGGCTTTATATTAAACACTTCCTTTTGTGTGTTTTCGAGTTTTGTCCTCTGCTGGTTACTGTTTTGTCTTGCTCGGGAAAACGCTATATTGCTCAGCCCATCCTAAAGGCTGGAATAACAAAAGGTAAAAGTGTAGGCAGATGTGCACAGGGAGCATGAAATGCAACATAAAAGCCAGACAGTAATGGAATTTTCCGCAACTTATTTCTGCAGATCCATAAAGACACAGAGCAAGGCATAATTCATGACAATAAGCTATTTTAACCCATCAGCCCCAGCAAACAGCACATTTTGCCGATTGAAGCATTTTCAAGCCAGATATTTCGAAATATGGAATTTAGACGGTTGGACACCCAAGGAACACATGGCTAGATCAAGACTGGCAGATTGGCATATGGTCTGACTAATAGTGGGCATATATTATCTACGTGAAGATCGTAAAGATACCAATACACAGACCAAACACTGGTTGATTCCACTAATATCCTATGTGCCTGGAGACCTCCCGACAAATGATGTCCGGGGAGCTAAGGATAGGCTGTTAGAAAATGGACATGCTGGATCCTTAGTTATGTTCATGGTGAGATAAGCCACCATCAAAGGAGTTCGTCACAGAGAAGACAAGAACTGAGAGAACCCAAGACAAGGAATATCTGTTGGCCGAACGATCAGTTGAATCATCATTTGGCCAACAGTTATCTATTGTATATTGGGCCTCTAAGAAAATCAGAAGATTTTTGGTCAAATCCTAGGCTGTAAAAGTTGAAGCTGGGTTCTTTACCTTCAACCATGTGATCTTTTGTAAATTAACCAGATAATCGGAAAATAGCATTTTCCTCTTTTTAAATAATACATTGGCTGTTTTATCAAAGATTTACCGACAGAAAACTGGAGTAAAAAACCTTGAAAAGTCACAAAATATTTGCTCAACTATGAGTTACGCAAACTTTTGAGGCTTTTGGTGTATTTGAGCCAGTTTTGCCCAGCTAAACCAGAACACTACATGACCCAACACTACACAAGTTAAAACAAAAAAAAAAAAAAAGTTACAAAAATTGCGGTTTTTCAAATGGCATATGGTTTAAAGACCGGTAGAAGCCAACTTTTTTGTATTTTATTTCCTTTATATTTTTTAACCATAAAACAAAAGAAGGTATGTAGTTTCATTAGTTCCTTGATGAAGAGATTTCATAATTATCTGAACACTTCCTAACTTGAAAGAAGCCTTTGTTACTTCCAAGAAACCAGCATCAGACTGTGATTCTCTGCTGGGCCCAAGATGCTCCATTCTTGTGGACCACTATGTAGCTAAATAGAAGCAATAGAAGAGACCCTAATTTTATAATAAAATGTGCCGTTTTGCTACACAATGGCCCATATTTATCAAAAAATGGCGGAATTTGTCCCAAATCTTAATGTACTCATTTCGACTTTTCCACTTCATATTTATGACATTTCATCCCTACTAAAATTTACACAGAGTTAAAAAAGAATGGACAGAGTTCAGATGGGACAGGGGCATGACACATGTAAAGGCCACATCTCACTAAGCGACATCGCTGCTGAGTCACGGTTTTTGTGACGCAACAGTGATCTTGCTAGCGATGTCGCTGTGTGTGACATCCAGCAACGACCTGGCCCCTGCTGTGAGGTTGCTGGTCGTTGCTGAATGTCCTGGACCATTTTCTTCAAAGGCGATGTCCTGCTGGGCAGGACGCATCGCTATGTTTGACACTGTGTGACAAGGTCCCAATGACAGCAGAGATAGTTATACAGGTCGCTACTGCGACCTGTATCGTTACTGAGTCGTTGGTAAGGTCTGACTGTGTGACATCTCACCAGCGACCTCCCAGCGACTTACCAGTGATCCTTATCAGGTCGCATCGTTTTCGGGATCGCTAGTAGGTCGCTAAATGTGACGGGGGCTTTAGTCTAATTCATGATAAGCTGCGAAGTTCCTTACGCCAGGAATCTTACTCAAGTCCCTGAGTGGAGTAAGATTTGTGGTGTGGCACATGCCATTTGTCAGATGTTGGAACACATTGTCAACGTGAAGATCGTAAAGATACAAATACACAGGCTAACATTGGTCGATCCCGCCAATCTCAGCAGGCTCGGTCAAATATCCAATGTGCATGGGGACCTCCTGGCAAATGATGTCAGGGGATATAAGGATAGTCTGTTCGAAATTGGACATGCTGTATACTTACTTGCGTTTATGGCGAGATAGGCCATCACCAGAGGAGTTTGTCACAGAGAGGACAAGAACGGAGAGAACAAGATGAGAAATATCTGTTGGCTGAACGTTCAGCTGAATTGTCGTTTGGCCAAAAGATATCTATTGTACACTGGGCCCGAATTCAGAGTCTTCACAATCATGGGCATCTGACATCAAGACTAGAGATGAGTGGTCCCATTGAAGTTCAGTTTGGCAGGTTCAGCCGGACTTTTATCTAAATTTCAGTTCTGGAACCAGACTTGACCTGAACCCCATTGGAAGTCACTAACTGGGCAGGTCGGGTCTCCACCTACATGCAGCCAGCCGTAAACAGATCACTTCTGGAGAAGCGAGGGTGGGGTTATTAATATTTTGGTGCACACTACATCCAATCACGCCGTTACCCTCAGAACGAGCTGATCAAACACTGCGAGCGGATCACACTGGGCTGAGCATCGAGAGTACCCAAGCACAGCAATGCTCACACAAGTGGTTTGCATACATAAAGCACCTAAAAAGTTCGTCACTGACCATTTGTCAAATTTTACTGTTCGGGTTCGTTAATCTCTCATCAAGACCCATGTGAAAAAGTCACTGGACTTGATGAATTGGGGCCAAAGTGACTTCTACATTGTCTGAATATTTTTTATTTCGGTGCTAGTTTTATCTCACATTCCAAAAACATAATCTTAAGCTAGTTGGATTTCGATTAAATTGGTCCTAGCATTTAAGTATATATGTGTTTAGTGTGTATTTCTGTATGTTGTAGTTTATAAACCATAATGGACACAGGGGCTATTGTGAGGTTTCTGTGGAAAACAGCAGATTATCCTGCCAATATACTATGCAAACAAAAAGAATATAGTAAAACTAAACGATTAGGCATATTCCAATGTGATGTATACAAGCAGAAAATATGATGGAGGATACAATAAGATTTTTCTGAAATGTCATCCTCGCACTGTACAGAAAATCTACAGCATATTAATGTATTCTGCGGATTTCACTTTTTGCAATGTGGAGCCCATTATAATTTAAAGTACTCCGCCGGGCGTCTTTGGTGTCCACCACGTGTGACGGATCCATTCCTGGCATTTATGACATTTTCCTGTTCCCAATACAAAAGAGAAAAAATGGAATTCCCAAGGCTCATGTTAAAGGAGTCTAAAAACAAAATATTAATCATCTGCTCACTGCAGCTATACAATAAATCACTCATAAGTGGGAAAGTGGCTTGAAAACTCTTCAACAGAAAGTCTTCTAAATGACCTCGTCACACTCACGCTTTTAGATGTTATAGAGAAAAGTCATTGTTTTTTTATTGTACCTTTTGTTTTCTTGCTGAGCAATAAATAATGTATTTCTACTTTTCCAGCCAGCCGGAGCGCCTCAGCAGCACTAACACAATGTGTTGGCCATAACACAAGAACAACAAAGGCTCGGATGCTCTCCGTGATCAGAAGATGAAGCGTCAGCCCTAGCTACTGTGCAGAGCAAATATGCAGTGGTGGAGCTAATGAAGAACTAAAGCCAACAGTACACAAAACAAAATAATGTTGCAAATTTCATATGGTGTAAAGACCAGTAGGAGCCATTTGCAACTTTTTTTTTCCCTTACCATTTTTGAACCGTAAAACAAAAAGTAGATCTGTAATTTCATTAGTTCCTTGAGGAAGAGACTTAAGAATCATCTTAACATTTCATCCCTAATAAAATGTACAGAGTTATAAAAGAGAAAGAAAAAAGCTGGAGGCCAATGTGTTAAGCAAATGTATACATATTTCAAGTAGGCATTCCAGTCGATGAAGTGTCACAATTTGTACAAACGCAATGATAAAAGTTCCCCAATGCTTACAAGTAAATTAATGTTCTACAGCGCTATTGTCAATGTATTCATACATTTTCAAGAAGAATATCTAGACCTAGATCTCTCTGAAGCTGGGACGCGTACACCCGGCTTGATCGTGCGCATGACCGGAAGTGCTGGGACTTATGATTATGCGTACTGACCCTAAGCCCGGTGTCTGATGCGGTGACAACGGACACAGGTACGCGCGTCACTGCTGATGACGCTGGACACTGGGCATTGAATAGCATGTTGACATGCCACTGTGGGTGTGCTAACATGCTAAGAGGGTGGAATGAGCGCAGGCACTAATGCCCTTGCGACTAGTCCCTGCACTCATTAGCATATCATAAGGGATCTTTAGAAATACTTTTTCTAAAGATCCCTTTATCTATGCTACTACATACAAGGACGGTTAAGCAGGGATTAGCAATATGCACTCAGAACTTCTCGTGGTTCTGGGGGCATATTGGACCTGACAAGTTCTCTTTAAAAAAACGGAAGGTCTCTGTGCAGCTTTTCTGTCTAATTGTCCCAGATTGTCACTATTCAAGCCAAGCAGAGGCCAGCAGCCAAAGGGGGCATGCATGTCACTAGTGGTGCATGACAGTGACATCATGCGCTGCCTGTCACTTGCATACTGAAGCCATCTACTGGTTTCCGCACTGGCTATGTAAGAGCCAGGATGGGACATTAAGTACTGACAGGGGCCCATGATGAGGGACATTATACTAGGAAAGGGAGGCATTCACTAGGAGTGGGTGCAGGATCGAGGACATTACACTGGAAAAGGTAGACATATCAGGAAGGGGCCCAGGATGGAGGTCCTATCTAATATATAAAGGGGTGTGTGTGTGTGTGTGTGTGTGTGTGTGTGTGTGTGTGTGTGTGTGTGTGTGTGTGTGTGTGTATATAAAGACAGACAGACGGGGAAAGAGAGACAGACAGACACAGAGATAGAGACAGATAGACTGATACAAAGACAGACAGAGATGGAAGCAGACAGACAGACATAGAAAGACAAGGAAAGAGACAGACAGAGAGACAGAGACTGGGAGAGAGACAGAGAGACAGTTACTATCCCAGGCAACGCCCGGGTACTACAGCTAGTATACCGATAAAGGGACACCTTATACCAGGAAGGGGCCAAGGATAGAGACATTATACAGGGAAAGAGTCCAGAATTGGGGATAATATTACAAGAAGCGGCCAGGATCAAGACATTATTACAGAAAGGGTCCAGGATAGGGAGATTACAGGATGGGGTACATTGTTACATGAATGGGTGAACACTGATGTTACGACAAGATCTGGAAGGCTACAAAACCCCCTACATCTGACGAATATGCAGGTGGGGGCTCAGATCCAAATTTTACACCTGGCCCCATTGGACTCTAGTTATGCCACTGCCTAACAAGGTGCCTTTAGGAAAGTAAAAAAAATAAAAAATATATACAGTATATGATTTTCATTTTTTGTAATATTGACAAGATTTGACGTAAAGTATGCTGGGCAACAGGCTGTTCTTTTTATTGGAAATTAAGTGTTTACTCAGAGCTGTACATATGCCGTATGTAAATCAGCAGCTTGCGAATCTCAAGATAAGGTTATAATCCAGACTCTAAAGTCTCCAATTTACATATAAGCCATAAATATTTAAAGCTCTGAATATACAATTCTGCTGCATTTCAATAAAATATATAGATTCTACAATCCGTGTCTGAATAGAAACTGCCCACAATACACATGGCATGATTAAAAAAAAGCAGTTTGTAGTCGGATTCTGAGCTCCAACTATCACAATTATGAACATCATAAAAGCAACCCTCTAAATAAGGACGGAAATGCATTATAATGTATTCTCGCGCTCATTTTACTGTTTTACTGGAGAAGTCTTGATGCTGCATTGTCAAAATGATCTCATTCTTAGGAACTCATTCAATGTCGAATTGGCCAGGGTCCAACACCCGCACCCCCGCCGATCAGCTGCTCTCGGTCCTGGGAGCGGGTATTGCTCATTTCTGGAGCTGCTTAGTCTTCCGATAGCGGCCGGGTACTGCACATCCACCTCCCATTAGGAGTATGTGCAGTACCCGGCAACGGCCGCTATCAGAAGACGGAGCAGCTCTGGGACTGAGCATTTCCGGCTACCTGCTGGCACCACCGGGATTGGAAAACAGCTGATGGGCAGGGGTGTGATGTGTCGGACCCCGACCGATCAGTCATTGATGACCTCTCCTCTCCTAAGGATAGGCCATCAATGTAAAAGTAGTGGACATCCTCTTTAATAGTTATCTTTTCGACACTCCATTGAATAATTAAGAAACTTTGTTGGATTTTGGAGCGTTTTGACATTTGTTTTTATTTAATAAACAAAAACTATCCGGGCATCTTCCAATTGTCTTATGACCTTTCCCATTGACTTGTACTGAAAAATACAGAGCATTCTCAGAGTAAAAAACATCAGAAGACCAGACAGGTGACTTATTTTAATTGCTAAAAAACTTAAATAAGCCCGAATATATGCAAAGCAAGTCCTTTTTACGTAGAAATACATCTGTTCCTCCTTTCAAATTTTTCTTTTTCACTGTTTTTCAGGCGGTTTCCATGGCCAAATACACTTGAAAAAACACACTGTGTGGACATGCCCTTAAAGGGGTTATCCGGGACTATATATTTTTTTTCAATAGGTCTAAGAACAGGCAGGTAGTTGCTAACGATCTGCCCGATGACCATCTCTACTGGCTCCAAGCAATCACAGACCTTTCCTATGAGCAATTCTGTGGCTTCTGCTGACGTCATGTCAACAGAGCAGGGCCTTCTTTTCCGCTTGGCTCTGGTGATGTCATGCTGATTGACAGCCGCCTAACTATGAGCAGCCAGCTGTCAAATCAGCATGATGATGGCAGTCACGCGCCATTGACAGAGCAGAGCAGAAGAGGAAGAGCTGCTCTGTTGATGACAGGTCAAATGAAGCAGCAGAGTAGCTGGCAGATTGCTCGGAGGAGAACAAGAACATGTCAGATCTTATCCCCATGAGAAAATAAAGAACAGTCCCGATAACTATTGAAAGTGTATGGACACCTTAAAAGGGGTTATCAGCTAAATATTCCTCCGTCCAGCAGCCATTCCTCCCGACCTCCCCATACATACAGACATTTCCGCTTGCTTCGCCCAGTGGGCACGTCTTCTCAGTGAGGGGAGTAAGCGCCCTACCAGATTATATTCCATAAACTCTGGTGATCCTGCAGGAGCCTAACATTTGCATTAGGGATGGAGCACGACGCTCAGCTACTTCTGCCCAACTGTACAGAAAATAATAAGATACCGTACAAACATGTTGCTGCAATAATACTGATCTGCACACAGCAATAATTTCATCTGCACGTTACAGCCTCCTGTGTCGGACACCTCGCTCACCGATGATTTTCTTCTATTCAAAACGGAATTTTCTATGATGAAAACATCTGAAGGAGCAACATCAGATAACATGTTATACTATGTATAATGCAGAATATAGCTGCCGGAGACATACTGCTACAGCGGGGTCCCATGGCAACAGAATAGAAATGTCAGGCTCTAAATATGGATGTTGTTGCAGATTTCTATAAATGTGACATCGGAGAGTGAAGTCATCTTTCCAGTGGGGTTTTCCTCCAATTCACCACGTAAGAAAATGGAAAGAACGGACGTCAGAGACCTCTGCAAGTGGCTTGTTCCTCAAAAATAAAACCCAAAGTACTGAAATTCCCAATTCTGGATTTTTCTCTTCCCCTCCATAAGTGTTGTTTATAGGCATCGAAATGTAACACTGAACGGTCGTGGGGTTTGTATGAACAATCGCTCGGGTGATCAGCTGATCCCGTTCTGGCATAGCACATTCCCAATTTACACGAGGGTATTGATAGTTGATGTAGAAAAACGTTTAGGCCACTGTTAAAGAGGTCTACAGTGAGCAATGTTCAGGGGAGCAGACATTCTTTTGGGTGATCATCATCCCAAGCTGAAGCCCTTTAAGGAGTTTTGTTTGTAGCTGTATTAGATGAGAAATGTACGTCACAGTATGTAAGGCCTTACGCCAAGTGAGGCCCTACGCCAAGTGAGGCCCAACGCCAAGTGAGGCCCTACGCGAAGTGAGGCCCAACGCCAAGTGAGGCCCAACGCCAAGTGAGGCCCAACGCCAAGTGAGGCCCAACGCCAAGTGAGGCCCAACGCCAAGTGAGGCCCAACGCCAAGTGAGGCCCAACGCCATGTGAGGCCCAACGCCATGTGAGGCCCAACGCCATGTGAGGCCCAACGCCATGTGAGGCCCAACGCCATGTGATGCGCGTGCTGTACTAAGCGATAGTTGAAAGGTAATATCCGGAAGTCAATTCGCACAAAATCGAACTTCAAATATTCGAGGTCTAACAAATTTCCTAAAGTTTAACATAAATTTGATTTCATGTCTAGTCGTCATATATCAGAGCTGAGCAGTGGGACCTGGAAAAAAAAATTATCAAAAAGACCACTCCATTGTGTAAAACCAAAGGACAAGTTGGGGTGATGTGTAGAATAAATGTTCATCCTATACAGAGCAATGTCAGGCACAACAGACAAAACGTGAAGATCAATAATCAAATCTCATGGATGGCTGGTCTACCTGTGGATCCAACCAACGGTCAAATTACTGGAAAGTGCACCAAAAAAAACAAACAGGAATAGATGGAGCACTGCCAGGAGGAGTACCCAGAGGGTTGTAAAATATATATACATATTTTTTATTAGATTAAAACCAGCTGTTTCGGAACTGGTCAGGTTTCTTCATCTATATGTCTTGTTTTCCTGTGCTTTTGAGAGAGCTGCAGTACCTTGGAGGGTGCAATACAGCAGAGATGTGTATACACTACCAAACCAACAGAAGGGCAGTGATCAGCGGTTCAGAGACAGCGATGAGCACCCACCGATCAAAAACTGATGAATACGTCATCAATATACCAATCCTGGAAGCACAGCCCATTTGCACACACGTGTCCATCACACATCCACGGCAAATTTCTACTCAATGGAAATAAACTTACAAGGATTTTCAATGACCGCAACTGGAGATCTTAAAACCCATGAGAACAGGAAAACTGTTTGTTTGGTTTTTTTGTTTTTTTTTTAATAACTGAAATTTTTATTACATTTTTACAAAGAAAAATAACATTGATATGCTCCACAAGCATGTGAGAGATAAGTAGAAAACCATGTATCAGGATATATATCTTATTATTCATTAATATAAGATAGATAAGGACTATAACCATTGCCCAACGACTCCAGTTCAAAACACTAACCATGACATACAAAGCCATCCACAACCTGTCTCCTCCCTACATCTGTGACCTAGTCTCCCGATACTTACCTGCACGTAACCTTCAATCCTCACTTTCTCTACTCCCCTCTCATATCCTCTTCCCACCATCGCATCCAAGATTTCTCCCATGCCTCCCCCATACTCTGGAATGCTCTGCCTCAACACATCAGACTCTCACCTACCTTGACAAGCTTCAAAAGGAACCTGAAGACCCACCTCTTCCGACAAGCCTACAACCTGCCGTAACCCTCAGTCTGATATAGCGCTGCACGACCAGCTCTACCGTCACCTACTGTATCCTCACCTATTCCTTGTAGACTGTGAGCCCTCGCGGGCAGGGACCTCTCTTCCTGTACCTCTCTGTGTCTTGTATTGTTTATGATTATTGTAGTTGTCCCTATTATGTACACCCCTTTCACATGTAAAGCGCCATGGAATTGATGGCGCTATAATAGTAAATAATAATAATAATAATTAATAATAACAAGAAAAATATTACACTACTAGACAAGAATACAAGGGGAAAGGAGGTCCAGAGAGTGCAGGTGAATATATAGAGTGCCCGTAAAGGCCATACATATCCACTAATCTCTATTAGCCCAGTAAGTATCCCAAAAGGGACCAAATACTTTCAAAGTGAAAATATGTTTTTTTTTAATACACAAAAGATGCCATTTATTTCCTAAACCCTAAGAGACCCACATAATCGTGTGTGAGGACCAAAAATGCCCACTGTATCCTCCAGAGGACAATTACCAGTCATTATGGAGAGTTTGACAGAACATTACACATGTTATGGCCACTACAGAGACTCCGGTCCCCTATTAACACCGATTAGGTTCATCCAATACAACGAACATCACACCGGATATCTTTCCATTTTCTCGCCTGATCACAGGGACTTCATCCTGACTTCTCAGGTCTCAGCCCCATCTCCTTCTCCTCAATTTATAACACTGCCAAAGGCAACCTCAGGAAAAAGCAGCAAGGGATGGGATTGGGAATAAATCCATAACAAAATCTAGCACGAGTGTTGACTAAGCCATTTTGTTCTCTCCTTGTGGTCAACCGATGTTTAAACATGTGAAGGAATATAAAGGCTGATATGGATTTTTAAAGAGATAGAAACACTGGATTGTTTTTCTTTATTTCTTAGGTTCCAGATTAGTAATTAAAAGAGAATAAAACACACAAGTGTTTAGTGATTACTCTCAATTACGGATCGCTCATATCACCATATGTTTGGTCCAAGTGCGAGCTGACAAAGCATCGAATCACACTTGGAGCAATGTTATTCTATGGGGCCAATTAAAGAATGGACGCCTGGACACCATGGCGTGAACAAGGTGCAAGACTCAAAAATATACAACTAAATAATAGGATAAAGAGTTGCACACCAGTCACAATGTATAGGGGAATAATGAAAAGCAAAACTGCTATAGGAATACTAGACTGAAAAATACAATGGACTATCTGAAAAAAGTGAAAAACATGAAAATGGTATGTGCATAACTGCTATGAATAATAGGAATTAGAGATGTTTAGCCATTGTATTGATCAATGCAAAGTCTAGTATTCCCATAGCAGCTCTGCTTTTCATTATTCCCCTATACATTGTGACTGGTGTGCAACTCTTTATCCTATTATTTAGTTGTATATTTTTGAGTCTTGAACCTTGTTCACACCATGGTGTTCCAGACGTCCAATCTTTAATTAGTATGCATTTTCTGTCTGAGAACCCTGCCCCAACCATAGCCATGTCTCATTTCACATATATAGCTTGGTCCTTTGCTTCCCATACAGAGCAAGGTTTTTTAACTGCAGGTGAGGTTACACGTAGGTTAGGGACCCCAAAAATAGAGATTACCTTGGCGTTTGGTTTTGGGGCTCCTTTGCATTGATCAATACAATGACTAAACATCTCTCATTCATAGCAGTTATGCACATACCATTTTCATGTTTTTCACTTTTTTCAGATAGCCCATTGTAATTTTCAGTCTAGTATTCCCATAGCAGTTTTGCTTTTCATTATTCCCCTATGCATTGTGACTGGTATGCAACGCTTTATCCTATTATGCTATGGGGCCAGGCACAAGTCTGATGTCTCCCTCAGAACGAGTTTGTCTGAGGGGAAAAAGACATTTGCAACATGTTCAAATTGTAAATCGTATCACACGCTGCCATCCAAGTCAGTGGGTACATGGAAAAAAAAAAAAAAATTGGACCACACTCCGACAACATCCAAGTGCGGTCCAATTTTCACAAACTGGCTGAATTGAAAAGATAGATTTTTTTTTTCCTCCATCTTCTCCACATCTAAGAACCTTCCCCGATCACTCGCACACACCCTCGATCTCACACACACATACACACACTTCCCCGATCACCTACACTCCCCCCATTGACACGTAGACACACTCCCCCCGATCACACTCCCCTACATGACACAGACACATTATCCCCCCAATCACACACAGACGCACTATCCCCCCGATCACACACAGACGCACTATCCCCCCAATTACGCACAGACACACTATCCCCCCAATTACGCACAGACACACTATCCCCCCAATTACACACAGACACACTCCCCTCCAATCACACACAGACACACTATCCCCCAATTACACACAGACACACTATCCCCCAATTACACACAGACACACTATCCCCCAATTACACACAGACACACTATCCCCCAATTACACACAGACACACTATCCCCCCAATTACACACAGGCACACTCCCCTCCAATCACACACAGGCACACTCCCCTCCAAATCACACACAGACACACTCCCCTCCAAATCACACACAGACACACTCCCCTCCAAATCACACGCAGACACACTCTCCTCCAAATCACACGCAGACACACTCTCCTCCAAATCACACGCACATTCCTCCAATTACATGCCGTAGTCACCATAATTGATCAATCTTCTCAGATGAGAAAATGAATGGTCGTCTGACCCTAGCTTTACACAATTACTCTCATGCTATACACCCTTGTTACACAAAAAGATTAGTAAGAGACCATAATAAAGTATTCATGTTAAAAGAGTTGGGTGAAAACTAATTAAAGGGATATTCCTATCTTATGTATTTGCGGTATATCCATGCTATAAATCATACATGCTTATAAGGGAATGTGTCAGCAAATGACTTCTTGTTTAAATTAGGCTTATATACTTATGTATGAGATTTTATAGGATCTATCCACATAGTCCCCTGGATGCATTTATCCAGCGATGCCTTTACACCTACAGCATTAAGTAAGAAGTGCATCCTGTAGTTTACAAGTAAATCTTAATCCAGATTTGGCATCATTGTTTACTCCCATCATCATTAATATTGCTACTAGATTTAGTTAGATTGGAGTCCATTCAGGAACACAGAATAAATGGTTTTGAGGGTGTGTGAAAATATATTATATTATATATTATTATTATTTTATATATATATTTATGGTAAAGTGTTAGAAAAAAATATATATGGGAGTAATAGTAATAAATATATAATATATGGGTGTGCATGAAAACAATACAATATACATTTATATTTTTCCCCCACACACCCCCACCCTATAAACACATTTATTCTGTGTTCCCCAAAAACAAATATGACCTTATCAGTTTAATTTGCATTTTTACTTCTGTGCTTAGGTTGTAACTAAAATACAAATTAATGATAGGAATAAATAGCTGCCAAAATCTGGATTAGGATTTTGCTGTAAACTACAGGATGTGCTTCTATAAAAACTTCCTACTTTTAATAGGTTTAAAAACATTTCTGGGTAAATGCATCCAGGGGACTATGTGGGTAGATCCTGTTTTTCACTGGAACTAATTGGGAAAATGTGTAATAGTTGACTCACGATTTGTTGGCACAATAATCAGTCACTCATTACAAGAAAATAATAAAATGATAAGCATTAGAGAATTACATTTCTACATGTAGTCCTGCGCACCCAATTAGCACAGTGTAATTTTAAAGTGAATCATTATCAAATCAATCTATAACTGGAAAATGCAATATCCATCTTGTTTTTACTGTAGACAAATTCCTGGTATAATTATAGGTACGCACCAGGTTTTCCCAAAAATAAGCCCTAGCCGGAATTTTCGGCCATTTCAGCGTAAAGTTTAAATATAAGCCCTACCCTGAAAATAAGTCCTAGCACAAATTTTCAGCCTTTTCGGCGTAAGGCTTAAAATCCCTACTCCGAAAATAAGCCCTAGTTGCGGTTCAATAATGAAGAGTCCATACAGCTAAAAAAACCTTAAATATAGCAGGAAACTTCATTATAGAAAGCAGATACCTCCAAAAGAAAGAAGCCAGACCTCAAAGTCATACTCACCAGACCTCAAAATCATACTCACCAGACCTCAAAATCATACTCACCAGACCTCAAAATCATACTCACCAGACCAGGAGGCTGTAGAATGCCAGGACCTGCAGTGGAACACACACAAACACACATCCAGGAATACCGTACTGCTCCAGTGACCTGGGACGCTGTGGACTGGGAGGACCTGCAGTAGAACGCACAGATGCATTCTACCGCAGGGCCTTGATGCGCTACCACCACAGGTCCTGATGTTCACAGCGTCCCAGGTCTCCCTCTCTGCCGAAAGCAGTGCGGCATCACTGGTGTGTGTGTGTGTGTGTGCGCATATATGTGTCCCAGCAGGTCACAAGCAGGGGAGGACTGCTGTGGAGAAGAGAAGGACCTGCAGGGAGCGCACGCTGAGGACCTGGGAGCAACACAGATGTCCAGGATCTGCCAAGTATGATGCGCCTGGGGGGGGGGGGTCCTACCTTTTTTGGGGGTTGGTGGGGTAGATTTACCCCAACCTATGTTTCCCCCAAAATAGGACCTACCCCGAAAAGAAGTCCTTACACATTTTTCTGGGTCTTATTTTCGGAGAAAACACAGAACTAAAAATCCAACCACAAGTAAAGCAAGGATGGACTCTAGGTTAAGCTTGAAGTAAAGTGGAAAGTCACTTCATACCTGAACCACCAGCTGCTTGATTAAGAAATGGCCTAAATTCTGATGAATTTGTCAAATTTGAGATTAGCCACACCCCATCCTGTCCTAGCTCCGCCCAATATTTTTTTTTTTATTTATTATTATTAATTATTATTATTATTATTACTTTATTTTATTGGTTTGGTTTTTTTTTTATAAAAGTGACAGTTCAGAAATTAAGAAAATGCTTCATACTGGTAAAATTAATTATTACTTTCCTTGAATATAGTATGCTTTTATTTTCAGTACTAAAGCCTAAACACGTGCCTTACAGAACAGCAAAAAAACACAAGATATTAAGTTGCTGACACTTTGTAGAGTTTCTCCTTCGCTCGTTCTCTTATACTTAAGTAGATTAGTAATCTGTAAAAAGTGCAGTCACTGCAGAACACGCTACACGTCGGCTGAAATGAAACACGTGCTCGGGTGACATTTCTGTTCAGTCCTGTATGTTCACACTGAAGAAACACTCTTCTTAATACAAATCAATGGACACCCGACACCAAAATGAGACTTCTAAGCCAAGAAATGCCGACTGTGAAAATGCAATGTGTCACCCGACATCCAAATACAAACTTCAGACCACATTTTTCTAACAAAGCAAAAAATCCAGCATAATGAACATGCATTTTGTGACAAAACATTCCAGATTTCCATCATGTACGGGTCATCAGCAAAGCAAATAAAGAAACTCGAGAGCTGGGTGTAGAATTCACTTGCTTTATTATATACCATTTACAGTGACAAGTAAAAGGGTAACAATGTTTGGAACTTTTGCCTTTTTAGCTCCATATCTCACCATCCACTACAGCTATGAGCGTGTGACTACCTTAATTTTACCGACAAATATCTTGGCTATCTCATACATAAATTTGACTTGCTACTATTTAGCATATGATTAGTTATGCAGATTCTTGTCATTTCACTGCATTGTTACTGTATCGCTCCTTATAAACTAAATTTTTATCTCTAATTTTATTATTATTTTGTAAATCCACCTTTGGCTTGCAACATTGTATAACTTCTGGGCATTCTCTCGATCAGATTCCCGCATGTCTCATCCGAAATCTGATTTCAAGTTTCTTCTACACGTTTCCAATGTTGGTACATACTGGTTGAGTCACTTGGGTATGTATACAGCTTTTTCTTCAAGTCTACCACAAGTGTTCAATTGGGTTGAGGTCTGGGGACTGTGGGGGCCAACCCAGCACCTCTACTTCATTGTCATTTAACCATGTTTTCACCAATCTCGATGTATGCTTTAGGTCGTTGTCCAGCTGGAACACTGTAATCCTTTTCATACCCATAGTACATACCCATTTCCAATTTGGTGCCGACGCTTCTTCAACTTTTTTTTTGGGCCACCATTCCAGACCTCACATGGTGCTTGCATGCACATCTGTGACCTCACTATTACAAAGCATACGAGCTGCCTCCACTGCCGTGTGTCATGTCAGAACTGATACACCTTGTGATAAGCTGACTTGATGACTCCAATATTTTGCCTGGACATCCACCTCTTGGCTTTTCAATGGATGGACGGACTTCATTTCGTATTTTTCCAACTGTTGTGGCCTCACATGATGCAGTTTGGCAATTTTCTTGACTGAGAAACTACTATCAATGATCTGGATGATGCGGTTTCCCTTTTCCTGGGAAATTTCTTCATGGCTGCTGTTTGATTTGAACCAGTGACCTTTCTCTTTCGAATCAACTTACTAACACACTGAGCTATTAGGAAATGTCAGAACATGTTGTAATTTGTAGTATACAGAAAAAAAATAAATTTTCAAACACCAGGAGCAAAACCGTTTCAATGCAGTTGTAAGGGGGTGTAAGGCTCAGTCGCCCCACACCTCTGTGTCTACTGTGTATAAAATGTAATGGTTAAAGTTTATGTTATGGTGTAATGTGTTTAAACGGCCACTAGGTGGCTACAATGTGTAAGCTGCTTCCCTGGTACTCCCAGGTTAGAGGGAGTTACTAAAGGGGAGGGGCTTAGTTTGAAAAAGAGCGGTTAAGGCTGCTTTCACACTACGTTTTTTTAACATGCGTCAAGAACGTTTTTTTGCTGTAAAAGCGGATCCTGTTTTTACAAAGAAAAACGCATGCAAATGCAAGTGTTATTTTGCAGGATCCTGTCACTTGAAGTTTATGGGCGGGCATTGGAGTCATGTGATCGGGAGTGAGGGGAATTGAATGTGAGACTGGGAGCCGGCATCTGACAGCTGCGGAGGCTCGTACCCAAAGGTATAACATTGGATAACTTGTTTGGATACCCGATATTTACCTTGGTTACGAGCCTCCACAGCTCTCAGGCGGGGGAGAGAGAGAGGGGGAGAGAGGGAGGGGGAGAGGGAGAGGGGGAGAGGGGGAGGAGGAGAGGGGGAGGAGGAGAGGGGGAGGAGGAGAGGGGGAGGGGGAGAGAGGGAGGGGGAGAGAGGGAGGGGGAGAGAGAGAGACTGATCACACCAGGCTGTTTTCTGGGCAGGCTCAGTAGAGCAAGCAGGATCCTGTCTATCAGCATGCCAGCGTTCACATGCATTTGCGTGCAGAATAGTCAGGATCCAGCAATTTTCAGTATTTGGACGCAGCTCAAAAACGCTACAAGTAGCGTTTTTGAAAAAAAAAGTTAAACTGCAACACGCTGGATCCTCACTATAACGCACGCAAACGCAGGTGAACGCATGTTGACAGGAGGGTTCATTGCAAATGCATTGAAATGAAAACGCATTTGCACTGGATCCATTTTTGGGTCAAAAAAAACATTCAGGACGCTTGATGTTAAAAAAACGCAGTGTGAAAGCAGCCTAAGAAGTCAGTTAGTGTGAGGACAATCCCTGAGGGAGAAGAGCGGACAGAGTCTGTAAGAGGCGTGGTGGAGGAAAACCCAAATAACTTCAATTTGGCGTGACCTGGGTCAAATCCGGGTGCCGGATGCTCAATGACTGTTGATTTTGCCGTAAGCAATGGGGCTGAAAGGGAGGATGAGGAGCTTAGGGATTCCAATGGGAAACAGAGTACCAGGGAAGCAGTCGGCCAGCAAAATGTACAAATTAAGAGTGGCTCTAGTTGCTAATGGCAACGAATGAAGAGGAAAGCCGGAGTGTATGTCCAAAGGATAGTATATATTAAGGATGATGTCCCCTGTAACTAGAAAGTGATGTGCCCGCCTCTGGCGAGATGTTACAAGTAAAACAGATGATTTTGTTCAGAAAAGACCATCAGTGTGTGGTGTTTGATGGCACTGGGATCTGCAGCAACCAGCAGCTGGGAAGTGGTCCTGAAGATTGAACAAGCCCTGGCCTCCAGCCTGTAAGTGCCCCGCACCACAAGTCCTAGCAACCTTCCCCTGCACTAGAGGGGCGGACGCAGTGCAGAGAACTGTTCCAGGGCAACGCTGCAGCAAACCGGCAGTATCTGTCACGACTACCACCGCAGTCCAAAGCCCATCTAACACAGTAACATGACAAGAATCTGCAAAACTAATCATATACTAAATAGTTGCAAGTCAAATTTATGTATGAGATAGCCAAGATGATTGTCTATAAAATGAAGGTTGTCTCATGCTCAGAGCTGTAGTGGATGATGAGAGGCGTGCCGCCCCTGCAGCGGTCGAACCGCTCTGGTCCAGGGATTGCTGCTGTGGCTCGAGGGTCTCCGGACCCGGGGGCTTGCGGCCACTCAAATGTAAAAGGGGACTATTTACAAGGGATAAGTGTTCGTGACGCCACCCGTGGTTAGCGGTAAGGGAAGTACCGCCGCTGCCGATAGGAGTACCCGGAGGGGATGGAGTGGGGCAGCCAGATGATGGGGGGGGGGAATGAGGCCCCAGGACTCTGGATGGTGAGATGCTGGTGTAGGGGAGCGCAGCGCTGGTTGGAAGCAGGGGAGGACCATGTACTCACTCAGGCAGTGTTTATGATGATGCGACAGCAAAGCACACTCTGACGACAAGGTAAACCAAGTCTTTGGGTGCCGCTGCCCTCTTGGGGGAGCTCGTCCGGGTATCTGTCCCCTCTGGTACTGCAGGGTTAGTCCAGAGCCTGCCTCTGTGCACAAATTAGAAGTGTTCTGGTGGCCCGTTGGCTTAAAGCTGTCCGGGCCCTGTTTCCTACTTGTTGGTAATAGAGCTGTACTTTCAAGGGCTCACACTTGGTATTTCTGTGGGCTGCGTGGGTTAAAAAGCCCTATACCCCTCGTTGCACTAGTGTCCCTGATCTCTGAGCTTCTTGGGGACAGTCCATAAAGTCACTATCCTCCACAGGTTAATTGCCGGGTTGCCCGAAGCTATTCCCCGACCTAGGGTCCTGTACCCCGCCGTACTTTCGGTCCCGGACCGGTTATTAGACTCCAAGACCGGGTCTAGGCACCCAGCCTCAATACTCTGCGACCAGGTCTCCAACTCCTCAGGGCCCAGACCATCGTCTGCGACCCAACCTGTAACACCCAGGGAGCCACACACTCCCCCAGCTCTTCACTTCTCGGGTGGGGGGGGGGTTAGCCTGCACTAAATAGCAGCAAGTGCAGAACCCTGTGATGCCCTGACTAGTCCAGGGGCGTCACAGATACATCACACGTCAGTGCATACTAGGACTACACCTAACATTTTTAATGCTAACAGAAAAAAAAAATAGCGGTGGATATCGCTGAGCACAAGAATGAAACTTCATGCAATCAAGCGTGTCGCTAACTATGTCTTTCGTAACCTATGTGTGCGGAAACAGTGGGTCAATGCAAACAGAAGACAACCGTTAGATCTCATTCAGTTTTCAGATTTTTTCATGTATAAGAAAAAAGTGATCAATTGTTTTGGACCACACTTTGATTTAGACCTTGATTAGTGTGTGGTCTGAGAGTCATCGGTTTTTCTCGTACGTGGAAGGAAAAAAAAACAAAAAGCAAAAAAAGTTTCTCCATCTTTTTTGTTCTGACAGTCCCTGAACCAGACTGCACTCTGATGTCATCTAAGTGCAGCCTAATTTTTTTCACTAAAACAGACTTGGATTGGCAATCTTGATCTGACCTCGGATCAAAATTGGAAAGGTCTATTCAATTTTCTGTGGACCGCATGGTCAGTGAAAAATCACAGACATGTAAATGGCCCAATATACCACCACAGGTATGAGTGCCATGTATGTAAAGGACAAATAGCACTCGCACATGAAAATTGGACATCAGAATAAGCACTTGGGATATGTTCCCAGTCGTTGTTTGTGGTGAGAAAGGTCCGGAAATGACAATGTTAAGTGTATGTGCACATGGCACCGGAAGAAACACTAAAACCGCACCAAAAATAAGAATCAACATCGAGTCCCCAACAAACACCTGAGTTGTGATTCTGTTCAGTCTTTTTGACCTTTCTTTAAAAGGACTGTCAGCACGACCTGAAAAGGGAAAACCTGGTATCACGGGAGGCCAAACATGTAGGTGCACCTTCCCACCTTCTTGTTTTCCCTCTTTCTCCACCCCCACCTTGTCTTTGATTGACAGCTGTGGCGACAGAGCCAGAAAAAGGGCAAAGCTAGACGAAAAACAAGTAGTTGGGAAGGTGCACCTACATGTTTGGCCCGCCATGATGCACCAGGCGCTTCTACTTGGTTTGAAGACTTCTGTTCTTCTTGCGGACAGAGCCGCTTTAAGAGCTCCCACAGTAATTTTCCACTATGAATTTCTTGCGGTAGAAATGGCACAGCAGAATGCGCACAAGTAGATACCAATTGGCTGTGAAAATTCCATGGCAAAAAGGTAAAACCTACGGCATAAATTGACATGCTGCACGTTTTAAATACACAGCAAAAAGGAAAAAACATTCCGGATTTTCCCCCCAGAAAATTCACCCGTTTTGTGTTGTGAAAGTTTGATCTTGAAAATCTCCCCTTTAAAACATCAAAAAATAAATATCTGTATATAACATTTGAAAAAAATGGCATCACCTAATTATTGTTTCCTGCTTAAAGGAATCTGTCACCAGGTTTTTGCTCCCACATCTGAGAGCAGCATAATGTACAGAGACCCTGATTCCAGCGATGTGTCACTTACTGAGCTGTTTGCTGCAGGTTTGATATAACCACTTTATCTACTAAAATACCAGTTCTCTGAATGCTGAGCCCTGTATAACACTCCCACGCCACTGATTGGTCGCTTTCTGTGGACATTGTTCCTGTTCCCCTAGGAGTTTAGCCTCTTCAGAGAGGAACAGGGCTTAAACTTAAGCGCCACCTATTGGAAGTAGCAATCCTAAGAGTCAATATGGACCCTTTAACGAGCCTTCGCACATGACTTTCCAACCATTTAGGCCGGTTTCACATTTGCGTCGTTTTGACGGAAACTGAATCCAGCACATATACAGTACAGTTCATTTATTTACAGTGGAAGCGTGACACCATGCGGTTATGATACACAACCGCATGTGTTCACATGGTGTCACGCTTCCACTGTAAATAAATGAACTGTACTACATCTGTGCTGGATTCAGTTTCCGTCAAAACAACGCAAATGTGAAACCACCCTTATTCTGGATTGTTTGGCTTCCCTCAGGCTTGGCACTCTCCACAAGGAGAAACGTTCCCCTTACACCTCCAGGAAGAGGCCTCTCACTTAGTCAAATCAGATCTGCTTTGCACTGAGGAGGGGGCAATACCACAAAACAAGTGTCTGCGAATGGTGTTTGTTTCTGGTTTGGTTTCTTATCCCAAGGCATGTGGCAAGGCTTGTTAGAAGGTCAATATTGACTACTTCCTCCAATAGGTGGCACTACTCTTCAAAGTCCCCTTTCTCTCTATTTGCATACTTAAATTCCCAGAGGAACATTACACAATTTGTTAGTTGAAATGGTACAGAATCCATTTGAATAAAACCAAAAGTTTGGACACACCCTCTCATCTCTAGAACAACTGTTAAGAGGAGACTTTGTGCAGCAGGCCTTCATGGTAAAATAGCTGCTAGGAAACCACTGCTAAGGACAGACAACAAGCAGAAGAGACTTGTTTGGGCTAAAGAACATGAGGAATGGACATTAGACCAGTGGAAATCTGTGCTTTGGTCTGATGAGTCCAAATTTGAGATCTTTGGATCCAACCACAGTGTCTTTGTAGAAAAGTTGAACGGATGGCCTCTACATGGCTGTTTCCCACCGTGAAGCATGGAGGAGGAGGTGGGATGGTGTGGGGGTGCTTTGCTGGTGACACTGTTGGGGATTTATTCAAAATTGAAGGCATACAGAACCAGCATCGCTACCACAGCATCTTGCAGCGGCGTGCTATTCCATCTGGTTTGCATTTAGTCGGACCATCATTTATTTTTCAACAGGACACGGACGCCAAACACACCTCCAGGCTGTGTAAGGGCTATTTGACTAAGAAGGAGAGTGATGGGGTGCTACGCCAGATAACCTGGCCTCCACAGTCAACAGACCTGAACCCAATCGAGATGGTTTGGGGTGAGCTGGACCGCAGAGTGAAGGCAAAAGGGTTAACAAGTACTAAGCATCTCTGGGAACTCCTTTAAGACTGTTGGAAAACCATTTCCGGTGACTACTTCTTGAAGCTCATCAAGAGAATCCCAAGAGTGTGCAAAGCAGTAATCAAAGCAAAAGGTGGCTACTTTGAAGAGCCTAGAATGTAAGACATATTTTCAGTTGTTTCACACTAAGTATTCCATTCCACATGTTTTCATTCATAGTTCTGATGTCTTCAATGTGAATCTACAATTTTTAGAGTCATGAAAATAAAGAAAACTCTTAGAATGTTTGTCCAGAAATCTTTAGTATTCATATATAAGGACAAATGTTTAAAAGGGTCAGGGATGACAATTATGGCAGCACAGTAAAAATAAAGTCTAAGGGATACTATATACTTCTGTGCTTGAACAAATTACACAGAAACACACAAAAAAAGTTTATTAAACTTGTAAAACAAAAGACTATAGTACAAGTATACAGCTCCAACTGCAATGAAGTGCACCAGTCGGTCACAGTTCATAGGTGATGTAAAATAAGACGCCCTCGAGATCACTAACAAGAGCAGCCAGAGTGAGCTGCATTATGTCACACTGACCATGATCATACCCCAAGGGTCCGCAAAGTAATACCCATATATATTGGTTTACAACATACAGTATATTTTGGTAATTTGCAGAACATAACTCAAGAATGAGAAAGAATAGAGGCATTTTGTGCGTTTAATATAGTCTTGGGACTTGTTCATGTTTGAATATGATCATCTTTGTAGAAAGGAAGTAGAATAATATGTTATTGAGTTGTATATAACGAATCAGAGATACATACTCTTATATTAGGTAGCGTATAATGGACAGTAAGGCAGCACATCCAAAAAAATAAGGTTTATCCCACTGGGTGTGCTGCCTCAGTCTCAATATTTAATGAAGGTTATTGAATGTTGGACTAAGTCCACATAGAAGCGTGCTCCCCCTCCTTCACAATCACCAGTCCGCTTTCCTTTATTTATTACAGTTAATTGAATCTTTTCACATTTGAATTCTCCAGGTTCAATGATTTGTTCCTAAAAAAAGTGGTTCACAGCGAAGTGCAAAACCGAAAGGCCTTTTGTGCAATAAAAATGTTGTGTGTTACACTGAGGTCTACTATGAATGTAACCAACCCCTCAACCCATTTCAAACTCTTTAAAAAGGGAGTCTGTAGGAAAGACTTTTCAAACCAAATACAGGTGTACGATGCACCCGAAGTGTGGCCAACCAGTTCAGTGCACCTTCCCACCTGGTTTCCATCTCTCCTTTTGTGGCTCTATAAAACCAGAGCTGTAAATCAAAAAAGAAGGGGGGTGGAGGTAGAAGGAAAAAAAAGCAGGTAGGAAGGTGAACTTCCGTCATGATGAACTGAAGGCCTGTAACTGGTCAGTGCCAACAGACTCCCTTGAACACAAATCACAGTGTTCGTAATGTGCTGTACCATTTGGCTTGGTAGCTGCAGGGCATTGAAGTGAAACCTGTGCGAGTGCATCTGAGGCCTTCTGTGGCTGATGGAAACTTCAGTAATGTGTAAAACGATACGGGAATTTTTGTGTGAATCAAACCTACCAGGCTGACCCAGAAACTGAAATGAAGTTGGTAACTAGTGATGAGCGGACCCGGACTGTAAACGACCAAATCCGCACAGCTTCAAAAAAGGTACCTGGGTGCCAGACCGGCATGGCTGTACACTGCTCCCACGGCCTCTCCTTCACTTCCTGGGCTGCTAATTACTGCTCATCCATGTTGACTGCTTTCCCCGTCCACCGGCTGTCCTGGCTTCTGTGATTGGTTGCAGTCAGAAGCATTTGACTGCAACCAATCACAGGCGCTGTCTGCGGTTCAGTATCGTGGTAAAAAACTAAACATTTTGGTGTAGCATTCCCTCGTATTATGATAACCAGCACAGAAAGTCCACTGCTACAGGCTGTAACACCCAGCCATGCGCCTATCTTGGCTATTATATCAAAATAAGTGGAACCACATGTGGCTTTTTTTTTTTTTAAATAAATAAATAAATAAATAAATCAATCAATCATTTTAAAAAATGGCCTGCGGTTCCCCCACCCTCTAATTTTGATACCAAGCCAAGATAAAGCCAGACAGCTAGGGGCTGGTATTTTCAGGCTGGCGAGACCCAGCCTAAAAATATCAGCCTGCACCACCCAGGATTGTTGCATTTGTTAGATGTGACAAGCACGGCGTTTTACCCGGCTCTTCCAGATTGCCCTAGTGCAGTGGCAATCGGGGTATTATAAGGGGTTAATAACAGCCCACAGCTGTCACTAAGCGCTAGATTAGCAATAGTAGGCGTCTATGAGACCCACCATCACTAATCTGTAAGTAGAAGTAAATAAACACAAAACACAGAAAAAAATCTTTAATCTTAATAAAAGACAAAAAAAACACCTTCTTTCATCACTTTAGAGAGCCCCAAGACACCCCTGCAGGTCCAACATAATACACGCGAGATCCCACGATGATCCCGGCTCTGCTACATGTGAACTCATAGTGTGAAGCCATTAACCTCTTTTATTACCCATCGGGAAGAGCCGGGTAAAGCGCCGAGCTTGTCGCATCTAATGGATGCGACAAGCCCAGACGGCTGCAGGTTGATCTTTTTAGGTTGGGTCTCCCTAGCCTGCGAATACCAGCCCCCAGCTGTCAAGCTTTATCTTGGCTTGGTATCAAATTTGAGGGGGGGAAACCGCAGACTTTTTTTTAAATTTTGAACCTAATGCGCAGCGAAAGTGAATCCTTGGCTTGGAAGCAGTGTACAGCCATGCTGGTGTTTCGGTAAGTATAATGCGCTTGCTCCCATTCCTCCATCCCTTCTGCCACCATTTTTATTCACTGGATTCTGGTCCCCTTAGACTTATATTAGGACAGTAATCTGGCCCGGATCCGGATTTTAGAAACCGGATCACTGGGATCAATCGGTCCCAGTTATTCGCGAGTCAGTCATCACTACTGGTAACCTATGCATAGGATACAATATAAGTAATTGTTTCAAGTCCCCTAAAATCCTCATGAGGAGACTGTGTATCTTAAAAAACAACATTTGTTTTGGAGGGGTTTTGGGAAGCAGGATCAAAATGCTTTTCAGGCAGGTGTTCATCCTCATTTCCATTCTATTCTATACATGCAACCAATGCAATTAAGCGAACCAGTCCAAAAATGAAAAATGGCACAGGGTTCATTCAGCTCAAGCAAATGTCACATGTGGGAAAATATCTAGAAGTTTCCAGTTGTTAAACAAAGTGGAGGGTATATATACCAATTTTCAAGATTTAACAGTTAGAATCATAGAATCATAGATTAGAGTTGGAATGGACCTCCTGGGTCATCTAGTCCAACCCCCCTGCTCAAAGCAGGATTCACTAAATCATGCCAGACAGATGTCCGTTCAACCTCTTTTTAAAGACTTCCATTGAAGGAGAACTCACAACCTCTCGTGGCAGCCTGTTCCACTCATTGATCACCCTCACTGTCAAAAAGTTTTTTCTAATATCTAATCTGTGTCCCCTCCCCATCAGTTTCATGCCATTGCTTCTAGTCTTTCCTTGTGAAAATGAGAATAAAACTGATCCCTCTACAGTGTGACAGCCTTTAAGATATTTGTAGACAGCTATTAAGTCTCCTGTCAGTCTTCTCTTTTACAAGCTAAACAATCCTAAATCCTGTAACCGTTCCTCATAGGACATGGTTTGCAGACCAGTCGCCATTCTGGTCACTCTTCTCTGAACTTGCTCCAGTTTGTTGATGTCTTTTTTTAAAATGTGGTGCCCAGAACGGGACACAATATTCCAGATGAGGTCTGACCAAAGAGGAGTAAAGGGGGATAACAACTTCACGTGATCTAGACTGTATGCTTCTGTTAATACAGTTAGGTCCACAAATATTTGGACAGTGACACAATTTTCGCGAGTTGGGCTCTGCATGCCACCACATTGGATTTGAAATGAAACCTCTCCAACAGAATTCAAGTGCAGATTGTAACATTTAATTTGAAGGTTTGAACAAAAATATCTGATAGAAATTGTAGGAACTGTACACATTTCTTTACAAACACTCCACATTTTAGGAGGTCAAAAGTAATTGGACAAATAAACCAAACCCAAACAAAATATTTTTATTTTCAATATTTTGTTGTGAATCCTTTGGAGGCAATCACTGCCTTAAGTCTGGAACCCATGGACATCACCAAACGCTGGGTTTCCTCCTTCTTAATGCTTTGCCAGGCCTTTACAGCCGCAGCCTTTAGGTCTTGCTTGTTTGTGGGTCTTTCCGTCTTAAGTCTGGATTTGAGCAAGTGAAATGCATGCTCAATTGGGTTAAGATCTGGTGATTGACTTGGCCATTGCAGAATGTTCCACTTTTTTGCACTCATGAACTCCTGGGTAGCTTTGGCTGTATGCTTGGGGTCATTGTCCATCTGTACTATGAAGCACCGTCCGATCAACTTTGCGGCATTTGGCTGAATCTGGGCTGAAAGTATATCCCGGTACACTTCAGAATTCATCCGGCTACTCTTGTCTGCTGTTATGTCATCAATAAACACAAGTGACCCAGTGCCATTGAAAGCCATGCATGTCCATGCCATCACGTTGCCTCCACCATGTTTTACAGAGGATGTGGTGTGCCTTGGATCATGTGCCGTTCCCTTTCTTCTCCAAACTTTTTTCTTCCCATCATTCTGGTACAGGTTGATCTTTGTCTCATCTGTCCATAGAATACTTTTCCAGAACTGAGCTGGCTTCATGAGGTGTTTTTCAGCAATTTTAACTCTGGCCTGTCTATTTTTGGAATTGATGAATGGTTTGCATCTAGATGTGAACTCTTTGTATTTACTTTCATGGAGTCTTCTCTTTACTGTTGACTTAGAGACAGATACACCTACTTCACTGAGAGTGTTCTGGACTTCAGTTGATGTTGTGAACGGGTTCTTCTTCACCAAAGAAAGTATGCGGCGATCATCCACCACTGTTGTCATCCGTGGACGCCCAGGCCTTTTTGAGTTCCCAAGCTCACCAGTCAATTCCTTTTTTCTCAGAATGTACCCGACTGTTGATTTTGCTACTCCAAGCATGTCTGCTATCTCTCTGATGGATTTTTTCTTTTTTTTCAGCCTCAGGATGTTCTGCTTCACCTCAATTGAGAGTTCCTTAGACCGCATGTTATCTGGTCACAGCAACAGCTTCCAAATGCAAAACCACACACCTGTAATCAACCCCAGACCTTTTAACTACTTCATTGATTAACGAGGTTAACGAGGGAGACGCATTCAGAGTTAATTGCAGCCCTTAGAGTCCCTTGTCCAATTACTTTTGGTCCCTTGAAAAAGAGGAGGCTATGCATTACAGAGCTATGATTCCTAAACCCTTTCTCCGATTTGGATGTGAAAACTCTCATATTGCAGCTGGGAGTGTGCACTTTCAGCCCATATTATATATCATTGTATTTCTGAACATGTTTTTGTAAACAGCTAAAATAACAAAACTTGTGTCACTGTCCAAATATTTCTGGCCCTGACTGTATATCCTAGAATGGTGTTTGCTTTTTTTGCTGCTGCATCACACTGTTGACTCATGTTCAGTCTGTGACCTATTAGTATACCCAAGTCTTTTTCACACATGGTTTTGGATAGCTCTATTCCTCCCATGCTGTATATGCTCTTTTCATTATTCTTGCCAAGGTGTAGTTGTACATATGCCACCCACATGTGTGATTTACAAAGTATAAAAAGGTAGAAGATTTTTCTGATGAATTTCACCAAAAATCCAATATACGGTATGTCCCGACCATGTCTTGTATAGAAAAAAAAGCCCAGAAAGTAGATGAGCAGCGAGATTGGTTTCTTGCAGTCACTTTTCATGAACGGGCAGAATGCTCGATCGTCGGGTGAAATTATTTTTGGTGCTGCTGATCTCGACCGTGCATTGTCCTGGGTACTCACATTGCTGAGAACAGCGGCAGTCTCTATTACAGATCGCTTACTGCTCGTGGATAAGCACGGTCTGCCTGTGTAGACAGTCTATTAAACGATCTACTAGATTAGTAAATATTTAACCATCGGCGGTCATTTAATTATGCCGGTCGGTCAGTAACACGGCTTGTGGCTGAAAGACCACCTAGTTCACCGCTTAATAAATCATATAGACAGATTTAGTATTAACTGCTCTAAATGTTAAAACAATTACATGAAACACTAACTTTTTTAGGACCACGACTAATGGCAGAGAAAGCTTGTGCACAATGGAGGATTGTGTGTCCGTATTATATAGTCACAGCAGCATCTGCACCACTGCCATTGTGCGACATCTGTGGACCTTCCCTTCATACTTACCCTATTCATCATTACAATACTCTATCAATGGTCTGTATAAATATATTAACAACATAAAAAGTATCCTACTCCTCCGGATCTCAATGTATTAATCACAATGAAATGTATAAGCAAATGATATCAACTCCGAACAAATCAGTATAGAGAAAAAACTAGTGATAAATCATCAGTTGGGTTGTCGGAAGTGTAGGACTACTACTCTGTTTACCCCAAAATACAACAGGGTCTTATATTATTTTGCCTCTGAAAAAAACACTAGGGCTTCTTTTCAAGGGAGGTCTTATATTTCATAGCTTTCTTTGAGGTCCTGCTGTATTCTTTAGAGGGAATCGGTCAGCTCATTTGTGTGCCATACTAATACCTATTTTCCTGAAATATGGCTTGAATAGCCCTCTCAGGATATGTAACTTTTATTGCTCTATGTTGCCCCGTTGGCTTGCTGTAAACGCTGGAAAATGTATAGTTGCGTGCCGGCTGTTAATACAAAATTAATATTTACTCCACCCACCCCTCTGTGGGGGAGTCAGTGACTGGGTGCAGTCAGACTGCCATATTTCTTGCCCGAGAAGCACATCTCATCCTCAAGCAAGTAATACGGGAGTCTGACTGCACCCAATCACGGACACCGATGCAGAAGGGTGGGCAGGATATTGGGAGGACAGGGGGTGAATATTCATTTTGCATGAACAGGCAGTGCATGATTATACATTTTCAGGAGCTTACAGCAACACAACGGGGCAACATACAACAATAAAAGTTACATATCCTGAAAGGGCTGCCCAAGCCCTATTTCAGAATACTATTAGTATAGTAAGCAATAATGAACCTCAACTAGGGCTTATTTTTGGAGTACGGCTTATACTTTAAGCAAACTTTCAAAAGGCCGAAAAATCATGCCAGGGCTTAATTTTCGGGGGTAGGCCTTATTTTCTTGATAACACTCCACGAAAACATGTGAAGCAAAACAAATATTCCTAATAAATGTCTGACAAAACTGAAAAAAATAAGTTTAATTAAATCAGAAACCAATAACACCAGAAACGGTGACGTTTTAATTAAATGTTGTTGAAAAGAAGAAAGGAGGCTGAGAAAAAAAAAAAAACAATAACAAAAAGAAAACACAATATAAACTTGTGGCTGCCTTCTTTTATAAAGGAGAACATATGCCTGTTTGGCCAATCGTTACCCTTGCCAGTACCCCTGTACAGATGCAGGTGTTCCAGAGCCGAATGGGAAGCAAGGAGTAAGCTCAGATACGTCTAGTCACGTCTTATTTTTCATGAACAAAAAATGATCAGGCCTATTGAAAGCCAACAGCCTAATCATTCCTTGTCATGTGCTGTCAGAAAATCCTCAAAACACAAGGGTAGGAAATGGGGGTGTTCAGTTAATTTAGAAATCTTGCAATTTTCACAAAGGGCAGCTGGCCTAATATTAGACTCAGGCTTCCAGTTGTTTTCAGCAGCTACTTGAACATAAGCAGCAATAGACTGACTCGGACCCAGCAATGAGTTCTATTACCATACTTACTGCTCATCCGCTAACCTGTGCAAAGCACATTTTGAAGGGAGAGGGAGGAGGTGAGCTGTGACATCACCTATTATGAATGTGGATCCTGTTTTACCAGCTGTATGTATTCAAAATTATACTTTACATTGTAACCATTTTTGTGATGATAATGAAACTGCTGAAAAGTGTTTTTTAAAGAACAGGAAATACGAGGTATTAGGCTTAGTGGGGAGTTTGAACTTTGCAAGATTTCAAGTATTTGGGGGTTTTTTTGTTTGTTTTTTAAATTAACAGCGATATGGAAATTAAATAAAAAAAACAATAATCAACATTGTGTTGAACTACATCCAACATAAAAACCTGATTTTACCAATAAGTCCTTTTTTAACAGCTAAATCCTTTTTAAACGTAAACTGAACCGGTCACCAGATTTGGTGACTATAAGCTGCAGCCACTATCAGAGAGCTCTTATGTACAGTGTTCTGGAATACTGCATATAAGAGCCCAGGCAACTTTGTAGACTGTAAAAATCACTTATAACGCTCACCTATGGGACGGTCCGGCCCGATGGGTGTCGCTGCTCTTCTGTCCGCCGCCTCCTCTCTGCAGCGATCTCCATCCTCCTTCTTCCTAGCCCAGTGTGAGTGACGTGTCTACATCATCCACACAGGCCAACATTGCGGTCCTCCGCAGGCGCACTCTGATATGTCCTGTTGAGGGCAGATCAAAGTACTGTAACGCGCAGGCGCAAGGAAAAGTTACAGACCGCCCGAACATGCACACTACAATACTTTGATCTGCCCTAAGAAGGGCAGAGTAAAGTGCGCCTGTGCAGTACCTGATTGCCGGCTACTGTGCATGATGTAGGATGTGTCATGCACACGGGCCTCAGAAGGAGGACGGCGATCACCACAGAGAGGAGGCGCCAGACCAGAGAACAGCAATACAAATGGGACCGGACCACCCCGTAGGTGAGTATTATAAAAGTGTTTTTTTACGTTATACAGTGCGGCCTGGGCTCTTATACACAGTGTTCTAGAATGTTGTATATGAGAACTCACTGGTGGTGGCTGCAGCTTAAAGTCGCCAATTCTGGTGACAGGTTCCCTTTAAAGGGATTTTAGATTCTTACAAAAACAGCACCCCATATGTCCACGGATTGAATTTCGGATTGCAACGCCGCTCTACCTATATTAATTTGGTATGCCACAGTTTTTGGAAGAAATCAGCGTTACCCCATCTTATCCTAGACAATTTAATATATGGTAATTATGCATGGTGTACAATGGATAAAAGACCAGATAGCAAAATGATAATGCATTTTATTAGTTCTACGTAACAGTCCACAGTAATCCCATTTGCCTCATTTTCACAGATGTGAATAAGGAGGAAAAGCCATTAATTTTGTAGAGGAGCTGTCTAGACGAAAAGAACCTGGAATATGATGAGGTCGACGTTTCGGAGAGATTTTCTTACATTGTATTTATACGACATTGTGCTAGCCGAGTATAAGTGTCCCCTAGTCATTGAATAGAAGGGAAAACTCGTTTCCACTTTTGTCCGGAGAACATCAATCTACAATCCTGGAATGTGTGCCTAATGCTACGTAGCTGGGAAGCCGTCAACCCCTTCCAAGAATTGAAGAACACAAGTCTCAGATCCCGCTCTCCTATCCATTCAGATCTCTGCTTCTCTTTAATCCAAGCTTGATCTTCCTAGAAGCTAAAGTACCTCTGTGAATGTTAATGTATTCAGCAGGAACCTAATTTGATGGATCATCCAGCAAATTACACAATGATATACCTTTGCTCTGACAAGAGGAATTAATCATGTCGAGAAGTATTGGTGCGCCAACAACAGGCACAATGCCACATTTTGTCCCTTTGAAGTGAATAATTGAGTTCTGTAGCTTCCTTCCTTCCTTCATTCATTTTTTTTCCTCTTTTGTAAACAGCTTAGAAAATAATTTTCACAATTATGTAGAGAATGGTGAAATATGTGCAAGTGTCGATGTCAATTAGTGTCTATTCCAGAATGGCACAGAACAGATTTCAGTTTCTCCAATTTTGCCCAGTAGGCCAGAGGTTTGGCTCTATATGATAATTAAACTTCTTGTTTTAATGCGGGAATCACAGGCCATATATCTACTTCCGGGTGTCTTGAAGACGAGACTGTTTCGGCCCTATAATCTTTAGTTATATTGCAGATGCTAGCCGGAAAGCCACAGTTGGTGCCAGGAGGGCAACCATACCATGTATTTGGCCATTATATTCATATTTGATCATGACAGATTTTTTGTTGTGTATTTTTTTTTTATGGGTATCGGTCACCAGATTTAATCTTAACTTTGAAAAGCTATGTCAGAATGTCTATAAGGCTGGAGTAACGCTAGTTTATGGCATCAGATGCGAGAACATCAGAAGCGATATGCTAATCACCCTTGGCTCCTGCTCTACTGTGAATGTGAGCCGAGTGTCAAGCAACTGTGAGCTGATCCTGCGATTGGATCACAGCTGCAGATGAGAGGGAGGGATTAAAGGGAACCTGTCAGGTGCAATATGCACCCAGAACCAGAAGCAGTTTTGGGTGCATATTGCTAATCCCTGCCTAAAGGCCCCTTTACACACTGAGACTTTCTAGCGATCCCACCAGCGATCCCAACCTGGCCGGGATCGCTACAAAGTCTCTAGTGAGTCGCTGGTGAGCTGTCAAACAGGCATACCTGGCCAACGACGCAACAGCGATCCGGACCTGCAGAACGACCTAGCTAGTCATTGGGGACGTTGTAAAGCAGCTTTTTGAAAGGGAAGTCGCTAACGAAGTCGCTGTAAAGGCCCCTTTACACACTGAGACTTTCTAGCGATCATGCTGCACAGCGGGAAACAAAGGACCAAAGAATGGTCCCGAGAGATGTGTAGTGATCAGCAACCTCACAGCAGGGGCCAGGTCGCTGATGTGTTTCACACACTGCAATGTCGCTGGGGAGGTCGCTATTACGTCACAAAACCGGTGACGTTACAGCGATGTCGTTTGCAATGTTGCAGTGTGTAAAGCCACCTTAACAGTGCCATCCTATAGTAGCACAGATAAAGGGATCTTTAGAAAAAGTATTTCTAAAGATCCTTTATCATATGCTAATGAGGCCAGGGACTAGTCACAAGGGCGTTAGTTCCCTTGGCTAGTCGGCCCCCTTAGCATATAAGAACACCCCTGTGGGTGTGCTAACATGCTAATGAATGCGCAGCGTCAGATGGTGGTCGCGGTCACCTCTGTGCTACCATTGCTGGACTTCGGCTCAGTGTGCATGATCCCGGAATTTTGGTCATGCGCACTGCAAGAGTTTGAAGCCAGGATGCGTACAGCTGGTTTCATAGTCTGCAAGACCGAAAGTCTGGAATCATGCACACGGAGCCAAAATCCAGCATTGGGTGCGATAGCAGCAGAGAAGATAAGCGCAAACATTCTCTGACGCTGCACATTCATTAGCATGTTAGCATGCCCACAGGGGAGTGCTAACATCCTAAGGGGGCCGACTAGCCAAGGGAACTAACACCCTTGCGACTATTCCATGGTCTCATTAATATATATGGGATCTTTAGAAATAGTTTTTCTAAAGATCCCTTTATCTATGCTAGTATAAACTGGGACAGTTAGACAGGGATTAGCAATATGCAGCCAGAACTGCTCATGGTTCTGGGTGCATATTGCACTTGACAGGTTCCCTTTAATCTCTCCATCTCCTCTATTTTCAGCCTGTGCGTATATAGCACTGCAATTGGATGTCATTCCAATGCAGTCCGAAGTTTCATTTTCACCCATAGACTTGCATGGGTGCGAGTGATGAGAGACTTGCAGACAATCACAGCATGATGCCATTTTTCTCCTCGATCCAATTAGGGCTCAGGAAAAACCCGCAGATCTGAGCCTGACAGCATGAGCCAACAAGATTTGTGTAACATGGAAAAACATTTAATGACACACCGCCCTCCTCTCACAGCACTGTCAGTGTAGAGAAGAGCTGACAGCGCTGTGAGAGGAAAGCTGCAAAAAGTGTCATAATGAAACACACAACCCTACACTCCTCACTCATCTCATTGCTAGCATTTACTGCACTGTATAGATAGGGGAGGGGAGTAGAGCAGCTACACGGCTTTAACATGAGAGCAGCTAGAAGTGTTTGTAATGATGCACAGCTCTGCTCTACTTCCTACTCCCTTTCCCCACTTGTAATTACAGTTGACCCCACAGTGAGATCATTGAGGAGAGCGGGTGTTTGCACTATTACATTTCTCACACAGGAGAAACCTGGGTCGGATATTCCTTTGATGCCCCAAGAGACAAAACAAATCTATGCTAATGCACTTTGGTTTTAGTGCAAGGAGTTTGTATGTTCTCCCCGTGTTTGTGTGGGTTTCCTCCAGGTACTCCTGTTTCCTCCCACACTCCACAATCATACTGATAGGGAATTTAGATTGTGAGCCCCCATGGGGACAGTGATGATGATGTCTGTAAAGCACTAGAATTTGTTAGTGCTATATAAAAATAAAGATTTATTTAAATTTTAGTGAAAATTAGCATACACATTTTACTAGGAGAGACTAAATAAATAAAATAAAAAAAAAAAAAAAACAACATTTTATTCAACTCTGTAGTCACTATCCTATGATGTGGCAGGTTTAACAATCCAACACTGGTAAAAGCTCCATTTAATCATTTATCTAGTTTGAGAATTTTTGAACTTATTCGACCAAAAGGAATTTTGGGGGAAAAATCAGCAAAGCCGACAATTTTGAATTTCAAACGATCCGCTCATCTCTAGCGCTGAATCTTCCATTTACTGTAGCTGTGAAGTCTGGGAACTGTGCATATCAATATACAAAAAAGAGGAAGAGGTAAACAAACAAAAACATTCATGAACTTCCAACTTCTGCTATGACAAAACTGAAAACGTGGTTAAATGTAGAACATTCTACCATTTACAGCCAAAATCTATGTAGATGTATGGAAATATAATGTATGGAAACTTGTTATAAAAAAAAAAAAAAAATAATCCCCAGATGCTCTACATTTACTTAAAAAGCCCAAATAGTAAAACAGTAATCTTATTACGATGCAGACTAAAGAAATGCAAGTTCCTTCCAAGCAAACCTGAGAAGATTTAGGGTACGTTCGCTCGGATGATTTTGATTTGAAATGAATCCACTTCAAAATCAAGATCAAAGAGTATTTAAAGTGGACATTGATTTTGGATTTTAAAGTAAAATCCATGAAAAAAAAAATCCCAACAACTCCGTGTAAAGAAATTTAAATTCTGAGCCGACTTTCAGTCAGTTCTGGAGGAGCAGTTAAAGCCACCCCTATGACTGAAAGCCTGAGGCTACCGGGAGGAATACAGTTTATTTCTTTACGGCAGCAGGACTGTGTTGGCGCTGGGCAGCTTCAGAACACTATTAACCTGATATGTACAGGTTAAAAGCACTTTTTAACCGACATGTTCTCTTTAAAAGTAGGCCCCCAATAAATAACCCAACTAAGGCTAGGTCCAGAAATTGTGGATTTGCTGTGGAAATTATTTACAACAAATCCACTAACAGTCCACAGGGAAATCCTCTCCACATGGTGTAGATTTCTTTATGCGAAATGTGAATAAAATATTAAAAGGGGTTACCAAGAACAACTTTTTTTATTATGGGGCTTAGGCTAGTTTCACACTTGCGTTAATTACCTTCAGTCGCAATCCGCCCTTTTGGAAAACAGCGGAATCCGTTAACTGATTCCGCTGTTTCCCATAGACTTGTATGGATGACGGATTGTGACAGAAGTACCTGCATTCATCCGCTGGCCAATGCTGCGTTGCTTCCGCCGGGTGGAAGGAACGCAGCATGTAACTTTTTTTGAGCAGCAGAATCCTTAGTTTTTCGCTGCGCATGCTCTCTCTGGCTCCCTGCACACATAACCAGGGTACACATTGGGTTACTAAGCAAAGCGCTTTGCTTAGTTACCCGATATTTAACCTGGCTACGTGTGCAGGGAGCCCGACACTTTCCCGCTCGGCTCCGCCCTCCCGCACTCCACTCCGCATGTAAGTACACACACACACACACACACACACACACACACACACACACACACACACACACACACACACCTGTCCCCAGCCATGCAGTCCCCGGCACTGACGTCCTCAGCGCCATGGCCCCGCTCGGCTCCACTCACCCCGCACCCCTGCACACATTCTCGGTGGCCGGCTGGTGTGAGCGATCAGCTGATCGCCCGGCAGCCAGCTTTTGAGAGCGATCAGCTGATCGCCCGGTGGCCGGCTTTTGAGAGCGATCAGCTGATCGCCCGGTGGCCGGCTTTTGAGAGCGATCAGCTGATCGCCCGGCAGCCGGGTGATCAGCTGTTCATTCACAATAGTGTGCCGCCGGTAAAACTGTGAAGAAAAAAAAAACAAAACAAGATTCCGTTGTTTTGTACGATCCGTTGCGCCACTATATGCAACACATCCATTGCATCCGTCACACAACGCAATGCAACGGATGCCGTTCAACGCAAGTGTGAAACTAAGAACTAAAAGACAGGTAGACCAAGTACAGAATGGTTACCGACTGCTCTTACCGGTGATTCTGCTGCTTCAAGTCAACAGAGCAGCTGTTTCTTTTCTGCGCTGTTCGGTCTCCTGGGTGTGACTTAATGCGACATAATGCTGATTGACATCTGGCTTTCCGATGCCCACAAGCAGTCATGCCCCGGCAACAGAACCGAGCGGAAGAAAAGCTGCTGCTCTGTCGACCTGACTTCAATGGAAGCCACATAATTGCTGGCTATTACCGCTCTGTGCCAGGCAGAGCAGGTGAGTAGTTAGCAACTGCCTAGCTGCCCATTAGTTCTTAGGCCCATATGGAAAAATAAAAAATAAAATAGCCCTAGAGATCGCATTTAAAGGCAACCCGTCAGGTGCAATATGCATCCAGAACCACGAGCAGTTCTGGGTGCATATTCCTAATCCCTGGCTGACCGTCCCTGTATATACTAGCATAGATACAGAGATCTTTAGAAAGCATTTGTAAAGATCTTTTATCATATGCTAATGAGACTAGCGGATATTTGCAAGGGCGTTAGTTCCCTTGGCTAGTCAGCCCCCATAGCATGTTAGCTCGCCCCGTGGCATGCTAACATGCTAATAAATGTGCAGCATCAGAGGCATGCTCTCCCTCACTTCTCTGTTGCCACTGCTGGTGTCCGGCTCAGTACGCATAGATCAGAAGTCCCCGAACCTCCGGTCATGTGCACTACACCAATCTGAAGAGGGGATGCTTACGCCCACCTTCATAGTGTGCATGACCGCAAGTCCGGGGACTTCTGATCAAGCTCAATGAGCCATAAACCAGCGTCAGGCGTGGTGGCAGCAGAGAGGTGAGAGCAACCATGCCTCTGACGCTGCGCATTCATTAGCTACAGGGGCGTGCTTACATGCTAAGGGGGCTGATGAGTCAAGGAAAATAACGCTTTTGTGACTAGTCCCTGGCCTCATTAGCAACTCATAAAAGGATATTTAGAAATACTTTTTCTAAAGATCTCTTTATCTATGCTATGAGATGCTGGGATTAACAATGTGCACCCAGAACTGCTTGTGGCTCTGGGTGCATATATATTGCACCTCACAGGTCCCTTTAAGATTGTGTTTACAAGTTATTATTATTATTATTATTATTTATTTATAGAGCACCATTGATTCCATGGTGCTGTACATGAGAAGGGGGTTACATACAAAATACATGTACAAGTTACAGTAGACAGACTAGTACAGAGGGAAGAGGGCCCTGCCCTTGCGGGCTTACATTCTATAGGATTATGGGGAGGAGACAGTAGGTGGGGTGTAGGTGGGGCGGCAGCTCCGCACGGTGGTGGGGCGGCAGCTCCGCACGGTGGTGGGGCGGCAGCTCCGCACGGTGGTGGGGCGGCAGCTCCGCACGGTGGTGGGGCGGCAGCTCCGCACGGTGGTGGGGCGGCAGCTCCGCACGGTGGTGGGGCGGCAGCTCCGCACGGTGGTGGGGCGGCAGCTCCGCACGGTGGTGGGGCGGCAGCTCCGCACGGTGGTGGGGCGGCAGCTCCGCACGGTGGTGGGGCAGTGAGGTTGCATATTTATTGCGGCTTTTCCTTGCGGATTTGCATACAGTAAATCCACAGCAGTAGCCAAGTAGATGATATTTACCCATGTGGATATTTTGCTGCAGATACGCTGCCCCCACCCTACCACCCCCAAAAAAAAAAAAAAAAAATCACCAGCAAATCTTTTTTATAGACCTCATATACTTGTGTGGGCAATTTAGATCTGACTGTAACATGATCAAAATTGAGCATCTCCATTTTCTTAGATTTTTTTTTTTGTAGACCACATGGATATATGAACAGCTACATTGATAATAAAAATGTACATGTTCTATATGTGAATAAAAACACTGAACACTTCCATGTGATACACAGACGTATAAATGAGGGCTTAGTAACACAATACTAATTACATGTTTAAGAACCATCTGCACCTTCCTTAATTGTACAAAGGATCTGGAAAGAAGAACGTGGAGAAGAGTCGTAAAAAGTCAATAATGAATATATTTTTTTGCACAAAATCCTGGTGTGAAATATATCGACCATAAGGCTGCGAAAGGAAGAGCAGACAGTCTAACATGTCGAGTGAAAATTGTACTAAATTTTATAAGACTATTACTTTTTTTAATAAATTTGCTGCAAATTATTTCATTTTTGCCATCTCATAAATGTTTGTTACGATAATACTGAACACTACAGCCAATATCTTAACAGTTTCCCATTTTCTTACTTGGACAAGTAAATGATTAACATAGCTCATGTGGTTAATATTTCTTAAGTGAGATTTTCTCTGTGTTATTACTGACTTCATCAGATTTGTTAATGGACATGACGAAAACGGGCGAGAGGCAAGAAAGTGCGGGACTGAGTTCACTTCTCAGGGGGTGTGCAATGTAACACACTGATGAAAAGAATAGCAAAGTGCTACAGACAAGTAAACTACTTCATTAAAGGAATTACAAAAGGCTCAGGTTTTATGACGCACAATCTGACACATTAGCAGATGTTCACAAGTGGAACTCCTCTTTGGTACCCCAGTCCCAAATTACTGTCAAGTTATTTCCGAATGTCTTTAAAACTCCTTTGGATCTTCACTTCCCAATATCCTAATTAACTCATGTGCAGAATACGAGTTACCCTTCAGTAGCCCAACAACAAAGCAGAAAAATGATATACTTTTCACGGTCTTCTGGATGGTCAGTGGATAAAAGGGGTTCTGCACCACTCCGACAACTCCTTCTCAATCAACATATTCGCCCCTTGGTAAAATAGCCCATACTCTACACACGTCTGGTGCTGGCGCCTTTCCACTCAGTCTGTCGGGACTCATGTGGGGTTGTTACCTCACATCAGCCGTGTGCCCAATCAGTGCCGGCTTCCCTCTCTTGCCTTCGGACGAATCGAACATCAAGAGTAAGTCATAGCTATGGGTACCGCTCACTTTGCCTTGAGGTTTTATTCGCCCCAAAGCAGGGACAGTGAAGACGGCTCTGATACATCACGTGAGCCCTGTGCTCTAACAACCACACATGAGTGCGTACCAACATCGGTGGAACAACGTCAACACTGGAATAGTGTATAGATACTGTTATTTTACCGGGGTAAACACTAAGATTTGGAAGGTGTTAAGAGTGGTAGACCACCTCTTTCAAGACAAACTAAGGCTATGTGCACACACTGCGTTTTTTTGACGCTAAAAATGCACAGAAATGCAGCGTCTTTAAAAACGCATGAAAAAAATGCATGCGTTACCGCGTTTTGGTGCGTTTTTGGCTGCGTTTTTTTCTCACTGCGTTTTTCTGCTTTTTTTTTTTATCAGTGAACATTGCCATTAAAGATTGTTGAAAAAAAAAGTCTGATGTCATTTCCTTCTTCCATATGTTCCTCATTCTGCACTAGTGTATGCAGGAGAGCAGACAGCTGCAGAACTACAAGGCTCAGCATGCTCCATCCAGGACTGTATGCTGGAGGGAGAGTCAGGGGGAGCAGACCTACAAGGCTTAGCATACTCCATCCACTACTGGATGCAGGAGAGCAGACAGCAGCTGCAGAACTACAAGGCTCAGCATCCTGCATCCAATAGTGTATGCAGGAGAGCAGACAGCAGCTGTCCAACTACAAGGCTCAGCATCCTCCTTCCAGGACTGTATGCAGGATTTCTTTGCCCCCCCAAACAAAAAAAATTACGTGGGCTTCGACATATTTTTGTATGCTAGCCAGGTACAGCAGGCAGGTACGGGCTGCCCCCAACCCCCAGCTGCCTATTTGTACCCGGCTGGGAACCAAAAATATAGGGAAGCCCTTTTTTTTTTTTTTTTTTTAATTATTTCATGAATTTCATGAAATAAAAAAAAAAAAAAAAAAAATGACGTGAGCTTTGCCTAATTTTTGTGTCCAGACGGGTACAACTAGGCAGATGTGGATTGGAATCCACAGTGCAGGGTGCCCATGCTTTCTGGGCACCTCCACTGCGAATTGCAGTCCGCAGCCACCCCAGAAAATGGCGCTTTCATAGAAGCGCCATCTTCTGGTGCTGTATCCAACTCTTCCAGCTGCCCTGGTGACGGTGGCTCGCTGGGTAATAATGGGGTTAGGGCTAGCTTTATATTATCAGCTGGCCCTAAGCCCGAAATTCAAGGTGTCACGCCAATATTAGACATGGCCACCATGAATTTCTAGTAAAGATAAAAAAATCCACAACACACAGAAAAATATTTTTATTAGAAATAAAACACAACACAACTAGTGACTCCATCTTTATTGAAATAAAGAGCCCCCCTCCGCAGTAATCCTGGGTCAAGGGTCCCGCGCCGTCCAATCCGGATCAAATATCATTAGATCAGTTTGCTGGAAGGCAAAGCGATCAGATGATGTGTCAGGATCAAGGACATGAATCACATCACACAGCAGCTGATTGTATAAAAGCCGATTATATAATCAGCTGATGCATTAGTGCAAAAAAAAAAATAAATACTCACTTATGTGCTGATTACCGGCAGCTCCTGGAGCGATTGGAGGAGTCTGATCCCGTCCGATCGCTGCAGGAGCTGGCGGTAATCAGTGATGAAGTCTCCTGAAGGCATCCGCTGATAGGTTAAACCGGCCGGGCGCCGGCGTCACCCCGAGACTTACGATCAGGTGACTGCATCAGGTGACTGCATCAGGTGAGCCATCGCCAGGTCCTGCATCCATCGGACGTACCCGGGGAGACTGCACACAGCCGGAGCGGCGGTACCGGGAGAGGAGCTGGGAGTGGGCATGGCACTGGGAGTCTGCAGACAGGTGAGTATAACATTTTTTTTTTTCTACTGTTCACTTTTGATTTTGCAGCTGCCTCCACCTCCTGCCTGTACATGACGCCGCACGGCAGCATACATGCACAGGACGGGAGGTGGAAGCGGCGGTGACGGTACCAGGAGGATTCATGCTTCCTTCTGACAGAAGGAATCCTCTTCCTGTACGTCACTTTACTACCCACCCCCTGCGTTTATAGCTGCGTTTTTGGTCTTAGAAACACAACAAAACGCAGCTATAACAACAATTTGCGTTTCTCATTGCGTCTTTCAACATCCCATTGCACTCAATAGATGAAAAACGCGGGAATAATTGACATGCTGCGTTTTTGTGGTCACTACAAAAACGCAGCTGAAAAAAAACGCTGTGTGCAGACCGCAAAAATGAATGCTGGGGGAAGCAAAGTCATGCAGTTTTCTGGGCAAAAACGCACCCGAAAAACGCTGCGAAAAACGCACTGTGTGAACTTACCCTAAGGCTATGTACACACACTGCGTTTTTTTGACGCTGCGTTTTTGGCCTCTAAAAACGCACCAGCGGCAAAAAACGCATGCGTTTTTACCACGATTTGGTTTGTTTTTGGCTGCATTTTGCTGCGTTTTTGATCTCTGCGTTTTTCTGCGTTTTTCCAATGCATTGCATGTGGGGAAAACGCAGAAAAACGCAGGAAAGAATTGACATGTCCATTTTTTTTTAAGCTCAAAAACGCAGCTTAAAAAAAAAAAAGTTGTGTGCGGACAGCAAATATGAAAACTCAGACTTTGCTGGGGAAGCAAAGTCATGCAGTTTTGAGGCCAAAAACGCACCCAAAAACGCGCAAAAAAGCCGCGAAAAACGCACTGTGTGAACTTACCCTAAAAGGTACAATAAAAAAAAGTCTTCAAAAAATGATATAAAGAATGACAGCACCTATCACCTTCCCCAATTTATTTAATTTACTCGCTTATATAGTACCTTACAGACATCATTAGCATTATCCCCATTGGGGCTCACAATCTAAATTCTCTATCAATAGGTTTTTGGAGTGTGGGAGGAAACTGACGACCACGGAAAAAGCCACTTAAAGAAAAAAGGGATAATACGAAAAGTCCTTTCAGATGTTGTCTTTGGTGGGATTGGAACAACAGTGCTAACCACTGAGCAAGTGTGACGCCCCTGGACTATCAGGTCGTCACAGGGTATTGCACGCTCTTCCCCTTCACCTCATGGTTCTGGGTCCCCATCTTACAGTGCTGCCTCCAATAGCAAATCAAATCCTATGTACAACCTGCACCACACCCACCAGACACACCAGTGGGCGGCTTGAGCGGAATAGGGTTGCCCACCTAGGGGTCAGGATGGGAGGGTCAGGAGAGTGTCAGTGAAGTGAAGGAGAGTGAAGTAAGAGGAGTGAAGTGGAGGAAGCAGGGAGCGGTGGCTCCGGAAAGTAGCTGTCTAGGTTGCAGGCGGTGTCTGGGCCTAGAGGAGTTGGACCCCCGGTCTTAGGGGATTGAGGCGATGTGCCTAGGACCTGTCAAGAGGACGGTCAGCAGCCTGGTCCTATCTCCGGTCCGGGACCGAAGGCACGGCGGGGTACACGGACCCTAGGTCGGGGAGAAGCTTCAGGCAACCCGGCAATTAACCTGCAGAGAGCGGTGCCTTTATGGACTGTTCCCACTAGCTCCAGAATCGGGGCACTAGCGCAACGAGGGGGGATAGGGCCTTCCACATACGCAGCCCAGAAGATCCCAAGCGTGAGCCCTGAGAGCAGGCTCCCACACTTAGCCACAGTGGGGAGCGGGGTCCAGCAAGTTCCAAATTACCGGGCCACTTCAGTAAAATCTCAATTTTGTGCCAGGAGGCAGGTCACAGCCCACCAAGCAGCACTGTAGGGGACGGGACCCAGACAAGCTCCCCGAGAGAAGCAGCAGCACCTAGAGACTTTGTTTACCCGGTTGTCAGCATCTGCTTACTGGCTGAGTGAGTGCATGAGTAATCTCCCAGTCACGGCACCCAGTATCATCCTCCAGAGCCCCAGAGCATACCCCTACCCGTGGAGGGTAATAACACCTTGCTGCCCCACTCCATCACCCCGGGCACTCTCAACAACGGCAGCGGCGGTACTCTTAATTACCGCACACCACAGGTGGCATCACAAACTATCATACCCCTGTAAATACCCCCTTTCACTTTAGAGTGAGGCCTCAAGCCCCCGGGCCCAGAGATCCTCGAGCCACGAACGGACATTGCCCACGGATCCGAGCAGTTCGATCCGCTGCTGGGCGGCACACAAGCAATAAAATAAAAGACAAAATAAGAAAATTCATAGGGCACACTCTATAAAAATTACATCATCACTGGTGCATGGGTGTACACAGGAGGCTGTACAAAGTCTTTGTGATTTCATAATGCAGAATGCCATATTAAAAGGGAACCTGTCAGGTGCAATATGTACCCAGGATCACGAGCAGTTCTGGGTGCATATTAGTAATCCCTGCCCAACTGTCCCTGTATATAGTAGCATAGATATAAGAACTTTAGAAAAAGTATTTCTACACATCCTTTATGATATGCTAATGAGGCCAGAGACTAGTCCAAAGGGTGTTATATTCCCCAACTAGCCGCCCTCTCAGCATCTTAGTACGCCCCTGAGGGCGTGTCAACATGCTATTCAATTCAGCGTCACCAACGGTGACACTCGTATCTATGGTCGCTGTGACTATGCTTCTGAATGCGGGGCACTTCCGGTCAGCGCAGTATGAAGCCGAGTGTACGTGTCCCGACTTTAGAGAAGTCTAGTGCGTATGACTAAGTGCCCGGCATTCAGAAGTGTGAACAAAGGTACGCGCAGCACCGCTCGTGACGCTGTATTGAATAGCAGTTAGCACGCCCAAAAGGGGAATACTAGCATGCTAAGACGGCGGCTAGTCGGGAGATATAACACCCTTAGGACTAGTCCCCACGCTCATTAGCATAAGATAAACGATCTATAGAAATACTTTTTCTAAAGATCCCTTTATCTATGCTATTTATATAGGGACAGTTAGGCAGAGATTAGCAATATGCACCAGAATTGCTCGTGGTTCTGGGTGCATATTGCACCTGATATATTCCCTTTATAGCATAAGCCTGCAGCTGATATGAAGGGAACCTATTAAACACAAAGCAAATGGTGGTGTGTCAACTGTTAAAAGTTGCTAGATATGGGTAGATTCTCCCTGGTTTGTTTGCATTCCGTTCTCACCCTATAATCCTTTATGTAAAGATATTGCAGATGGTTGCTCTATGTCCCCAGTAAAAAAGTTCATAGTTCTACAACGTCTAAATGCTGAAGGATTGTGCTAAATCTACAACACAATAGTGCTCAGTAAAATGACGCAAATTATTCTGTCCAAAAGATATTGGCATATGTTTTTACACATTTTCATATGGTGTACAGCCAGGCACAGAAGGTGTCAGGACAAGTAATGGGTGAGCTCTACCATCCATGGATACCTGGTACCCATAATGAACAGTGGGACGCTCCGACAGGCTCTACTTGTGTGCAAAAGATAATGGAAGTCAATGAGGAACTCAAGCATTTTTCCAGACCCATAATGATGGCTGTATATTCTTCTCACATTGAGAACTCTGGGGCATAATTATATGGGGTGCAAATCATCAAAGTGTGGTCACAGCCTTGGTGATCTATTAGGGCTCAATGGCCTTTCTACACAACAGTTTATGGGTTGGCCTATGCCCATGATCTCAGAGTTTTGTCTCTACAATAAGAGGTTACCAAACATATTTAAAAAGGGTGAATCTTTTTTTTTTTATTATTATATTCACTTATAAAGCGCTAATAAGTTCACAGTGCCTTACAGACGTGATTGTCATGGTCCCCATTGGGGCTCACAATATAAATTCCCTATCTGTGTGTCTTTGGAGAGTGCAAAAAAACCAGTGAACCTGGAGGAAATCCACACAAACATACAAACAACCTGTAGATGCTGGCCTTGGTCAGATTTGAACCCAGGACTCCAGTGTTGCAAGACTGTAGTGCTAACCACTGAGCCACCGTGCTGCCCATCTGACCACAGAGTGTAATTAGGCTAAAATGGTTGACTGGAGCCAATCAGCTACATAGAAGCCAATCGGCAGTCATACAATAGCCTGTTTAGACAGGCTAACCCTCTCTTCCACGTGCACAGAACGATCATTAATATGACTGTGGCGCCCTGGACAAGCCATGTCGTCACAGGAACTACACCAACACACCCCACACCCCGGTTAGGCACACCGAAGCCAAACACAAAATCCTTGTTGCCTTCCTCTAGGGGCTGATGTCCACACCAGGGGGTGGGCCAGGCGGTTGGTCCCGCCCACCGAGGAGTTCACAGTCCTGGAGGCGGGAAAAGGAGTCAGAGAGATCAGAGTGTTGAAGTGAGAGGAAGTAAAGTGGTAGTGGAGCAGTCTGAAGGTGGTCCGGGTGTGTGGCCCGAACGGAACAGCAAGGTTGGCAGACGGTGGTGACAGTCTGCAGGAGAGGCCTATTGGAGCAAACCGTAAGGACCGTGGACGGGCGGTGGCCCGGCGAGCAAAGAGAAGCCAGCACCATCCGGCAGGGCTTACGGACCCCGACAAGGCTAGGAGTCGCCGTTGAATTTGTCAAATCCGTTAGTGAAGGGAACCTCCAGGGTTTCCCAGCACTCAAGTCCCGATTCAAGGCGACAGCTCAAACCGTAAAGGGAAACACACAGTCACCGCCAAGGCTACAGTTCCCAGGGCCAGAGCCTGCGGGCAAAAGGGGCTCCTTCAGCACCCATCCAAGCTGGGGAGCGGGTTACCGGTGGGAACCCATTGGAACCGTACACACTACACAGGTGCAGGGAAAGGCAGTCAACCTGCCGGGAGGAGAAACACCGCAGCCGTCTGTGGGACCCGTCCATCCAGCCGTTTGTTTTACCGGAGACTTTGCATTCGTCATTGGCTGAGTGAGTACCACCGTGCCGTGCGGCACAGCGCTGCCCCCGCGACCCTGCACCTCACCAGGCCCCGTAACCCGCCTGCCATTCCTACCCAACCCTTCACCGGGCCCCGGGACAACCATCCCCCCTACCCACGGAGGGGAGAACCAACATCCAAGCTGCTCCCTGTCATCGCTCCCGGGATCCCCTGTCCAGAGCAGCGGTGGTGTCACCAATCTCACCACAACCGTGGGTGGCGTCACGAACAATATCCCTAAACCCAAACCACCCACTTTCACTCACGGGCGAGAAACGCCGCTCGAGTCCCCGGGATCCGGCCCACCGCTCGAGCCACCACTGAGCAGCAGCAGCAGCAGCCGGACCCGAGCAGTGGGTGAGCATAGCGTCCCCTCCTCCGCCCGCGACATGACCCTTCTGTGTAAATCGATTATCGTAGTTCTCGGCAGCACGTTTACACATGACAATGTCTTGTCAAGAACAATTACTTTGAAACAAGCTTAAAAATCACTTTAGCAGATGGACAAGCATTTTGTTCGCTTGTTGGGTGATCCCCGCCTCTTTTAGACAGACTGCTCATCAAGAAACAAGTGTTCATTCCCAATTATCAGTCAGTGTAAATACAACTCAGAGGTCCAACAAGTTGGGCCACTGGTGGATACAGACAGAAAAAGGCCACTGGGCAAGAACAATATGGGCCCTTTGTAGTCCAAAAGATCATCATAATGCATCATTCCACCTGCTTTGGAGGTAGAAATATGCCCTCATATCTCTTGGGCGCTATGTGCAAGAACAATATATTGGGCACTTTGTAGTCCAAGAGCTCATCATAATGCACAATTCCACCGCTTATGGAGGTGGATCTAGCCCCCGGTCCTCTTGGGCCCATGTGCGACTGCACCAATGACATGTCCGGCCTGGAGTTGGGCATATAAAACCCCTATCGGATCTATTTCTCCCAAAGGCAAAGGATAAAAGTCCATGAGATCAGCACTGTATAGAGACGGGAGACATTTTGTAACTGGCATTGACATCACCAGGACTTGTCAACAAAAATCTCATACTTGTGGCCATTTTAAGAAACCCACTAGATTATAATCAGATAATACACATCTGCATACATGAATTGTAAGGCTATGTGCCCACATAGCGTATTTTCATGCAGTTATGCTGCGTTCTGCACCGCAGCATAACTGCATGCGTCCTGCGTCCCCAGCACAATCTAAGAATATTGTGCCTAATCCATGCCCACGTGGCGTATTAGAACGCAGCGCTTCGGCTACTGCTGATGCGCTGCGTTCTAAAAAGCAACATGTCCCTTCTTTCATGTGCTTTGCATGCAGCCCCCGCTCTGTCTATGGGAGGGGCTGCATCCAGAGCGCATGAAATCCCGTTTTCATTACGGACTGTTTCTGCAACGATTTGAAGCACACGTGTGCTGTTCAAATCGCCGCAGAAATTTCTGCAGGGACAGAACGCAACGTGGGCACATAGCCTAAAGGCTACTTTACACACTGCGATATCGGTCCCGATATCGCTAGTGTGGGTACCCGCCCCCATCTGTTGCGCGACACGGGCAAATCGCTGCCCGTGCCGCACAACAGCCGTCACACATACTTACCTGTCCGGCGACGTCGCTGTGACGGGCGAACCGCCTCCTTTCTAAGGGGGCGGTCCGTGCGGCGTCACAGCGACGTCACTGAAGCGTCACTGAACCGCCGCCCAATAGCAGCGGAGGGGCGGAGATGAGCGGGACGTAACATCCCGTCCACCTCCTTCCTTCCTCATAGCGGCCGGGAGGCAGGTAGGGAGAGCTTCCTCGCTCCTGCGGCGTCACACGCAGCGATGTGTGCTGCCGCAGGAACGAGGAACAACTTCGTTACTGCTGCAGTAACGATAATTGAGAATGGACCCCCGTGTCGCCGATTAGCGATTTTGCACGGTTTTGCAACGATGCAAAATCGCTTATCGGTGTCACACGCAACGGCATCGCTAATGCGGCCGGATGTGCGTCACAAAATCCGTGACCCCAACGACTCCGCATTAGCGATGTCGCAGCGTGTAAAGCCTGCTTAAGACAGTAAGCAGTTTCAGGAGAAAAAACTCAGGAGATCGTGAACTAGCATAAAAAAAAAGGTTACGTTAAATGAAGATTAAGGGTGAGAATTAGGAAAATCTGGTCAGCTGCCCCCAACACGACCAGATGAGCAGTCACATAATGTGTGTGCACCATCACTGCTTCTCCACTTGATGAAAACTAGGAGAAAGTTTCCGAATATTCCTTCGCGTGAACTCGGGGGCTCTGATCAAACAGCAGGACTATGAGAATCACTCGGCGGCGGAGGCCTAGGCCGGTTTATGAGGATTGCCATGGAAACGGCTGAGCATGTTCTGCATGCTGATTTTCTTGACATACTCGATGTTAGTTATTTATATTATCGGCCATTTTTAGACGGTAATAAGTGGGTACTTCAATTATTACAGCTTCTCTCATTAACAAAATGATCTACTGAGTGAGTGAGTTGACCTCAGAGGCTACACGGTAATTACGTGAGAGTGGAGTCGACACCTAAGGCGAAGCAGGAAGCTATTCAAAAGTAGCGGCCATCGGTATACAATCTATTAGCAAACACAAAAAAGCCGCAGAAAGTGCAGTAATGCAATTTGATTTGCTTTCTACAAGAGGAAGAGGTCAGGGAAGAGGTTATTAGGAAAGAAAATCTGTACATCGCTCATTGAGATAACAAGATGAAGTTCACATAAATAAATAAAATACCTGGTTAAAAAATGAATATATAAAATGTGCCATTTCTAATACAGGTGCAACTGCTACTTCTGCACCCCTTTAGCTGTGCCCGTGGTGCAATTGCAGTATACTCCACCCCCCCCACCAAAAATAAATAAAATAACATAATAAGAACCAATAAAATGTTGTACCAGGAATGTCAAAGAGAACGTCCACTACTTGCACAACCCATTCTCATTCCCCTTGTTCGCCCCTGTAAAACTAAATAAGCCTATACTCATCTCTGGTGCGGCCGCGGTTCCAGCGATGTCTGAAGTCTCGTTCCCAGTTTCCACAGTTTTGTTAATCAGGTCGGTAGAAATGTTTTATTGACAACTGAGCTCCTACTCCTATAATTGTAAGACCCCAAAGTTGTTGTGTATGTGTGTAGCGCCCCTGAGGCCATCAGGGAGCTACAAGGTACTGCATCCCCACCAGGATGCAGGGCCTACCCACAGGGACCTAGAAGACCAGTTCCAGTAACAACCAAACATTCCAGAGAATCCCTGTTTTTCCCCAAATTCCCCATAGACTGGTACCAGGCTAGTGTGGGACCAATGGATGGCCGCCTAGAGGTGGAACCAATCCAGTCCACTAGACGACCAGATGGGAGGGGCAGACAGTGGACAGTCAGTCAGTGAGTCAGTGACTGTGAGAGAGGAAGGACTGCCAAGAGTGAAATAGTGACCTGAGGGCCCAGGCGGTTGGTTGCCGGTGGAGTATGGTTGAGTGCTCCCGGAGCCACGCACCAAAGGGGTACAGAATCCTAAGTCAGGCAAACGCTCCAAGCAGACCTGATAACATCTGCACAGTGAGGAGACCATCAAGGACCTCACTGACCTTGAAGTTCGAAACACCGTAGCAACGGGAGAACCAGGGAATACCAGGACCAGAGACACAGACGCCACAGGGTTCACGCTACCGTCATACGGACTACCGTTAAGAGACTACCAGGAGTGGACCCCAAGCTACTCCAAGCCACGGGGATCCACCAACCAAAGACAGGTGCAGGGGAAAGAAGCCACCAGGTCACTAAACGGCACTGGGACAAAAGGGACCTGCGGTTGAAACCAGCTAGCCTCGGGTGACCAGTTTCCATTTGACTGTGAGTAAAGGAACAAGTTACACTGCAACCCCTTGGGTGAAGAAAGAAGGTAGGCCACACATCTACATCACCTATCCCCTGGGTTCTGGCCCTGCTTGCAGAGTGCCCAACATCCAGGCTGCCACTAACACCAACCCCAGTAGTGAAAACTGTGCAGCGGCGGCTCCATCCACATAGCTGCAACACCGCAAGTGACGTCACGTGATAAACTTTCATTTAATTCCCTGTAAATATACCCCTTTTAAAAAGCACTCAGGGCACAGGACCGAGCAATGGCCACCAAGTGACATTTCCCCAGTTATACACCTCCCGGGACAGAGTACCCCATAACCCAGGGTGACACGTGCATGAGAATTCAGTACCTAGAAGTGGTTTATGTATATGCACAAAGTGAAGTACCCATTATGTTCTGGTAATAGGAGGTTAAGGGTTAATGAAGCAGCTCTGCTTTCCATAGATGGCATACAGGTGACCAGGTAACTTCACATGACCGAGTCTATGGGCTTAGCAAGGAAGGAGAGGAGACATTTTGCCTGAGTGTGAGTCGATCTGGAGAAGATGAGTGGGAAGGTAAGGGAGCAGCCATGCTGTGTATATATCGGATCCCAGAGCCTCATCTACAGATAATCATGTGATTAGGATTGTGCATACGAGCAGGAAGAGAAGTTAAGGAATCACTGCATCTGATGTATAACCACATGACTACCCGGGAAAGTAACGGATTGCTGAATAGGAATTGAGCCTGTGTGAAGCATCACTCATCTGGAAATAGCCTTTAAATTTACAATGGGGAATAGAGTGGATTGTGAAAACTAATGCTCATATGGCATGGTGGGGCCTACCAGGGGATTCCCCTCTCCCCAGTGGGCCAGTCCGAGCCTAGCAAGTCACAAAAGTGGAAACTAGTAGGATTATGTTTGCAATGCATATTGCAGTCACAGTACCTTGTGGCTCATAATATGACCCAATTGATTTACCCTATGCTGTGCTATAGCAGTTGCATACAGTTACCTCTGACCGCACTACCTCCGTCTCAGACAAATGTCCCTGTGCAGCCCCGACCCATTGCAGGAAGTGTGGCGCCCCTGACCTGGTCAGGCACCACAGAGTATTGCACCCATGCGGGAGCAATGCTTCCAGGTAATCTCCAAAGGCCAGGATGAGGTGCACACACAAACATATAGTGACCAGGCCTCCCACATTACCAGAGGGGACCCTTGGGTAGCCAGAAGGGGTTAACTTTCAATTCCCAGCTGGGGGTGTGTTCAGGGGCTGGTTGCTAGGAAGCAGGGCAGAGAGAGAGAGGAAGAGGAGAGTCTGGAGGAAGAAGTTGAAGTGTGAGGAAGCAGGGCAGAGGAGCTCTAGAGTGTGAGACAGGTCCTGAGGAGTGCAGTAGCTGAAAGCGGGGGAGAAAGGAGTACCGTGGGTCGGCCTGAAAATCATCCAGAGAGAAGGGTGGCTGAGTACGGAGATCCCGGTATCCGAGCACACAAGGGGAACTAGGTCCCCAGCACAGGCAGCAGATCATCCAGAGCTGCTTAACCTACAGGTGGAGGGGGTACTTCATGCCCTCACCACGACTACACAGAGCTTGAGCCAAGCAGCAATCACCAGGCCCATAAGGGGACAGGGCCAGAAGCCATCCCACCAAGGCCACGCTGCCGGCAGACGAGCCAGAGAGAGGGGAGCAGGGTGGTAACAGCTTCCCTGGAGGGGTCCTACCACGCTTCAAGCAAAGGATCCTCCTAAAACAGAAAGAGTGCAAGGAAGGCGAGTGGACAGCTACCCTCAGAACGGCCTCCTGGAATTCCTGGTTCAACCTGGTTATCACAGTGTCGCCCGGGCATCTCACCGTGACCTCCAAACAGTGAGTAAACACGCTGAAAGACTTCTTGGACTGTGTTTGAGTCATTCTGCGACCTGTGGTCCCACACACATACACCGGGGCCTGGGGCTTGCCTCACTCTCAGGGGGCTAATATACTGACTGCACCCACCATCAGCCCCAGGCATCCCTTAATCTGCAGTGGCGGTCCCCGCTGACCGCAATACTGAGAGTGGCGTCACGACAATCCTAAAAGAAGGTTCCCTACCTGTGACCAGACTGTTTCATCCACGTGGAGTCCCTGAAGGTACTGCACCGACACATACTAGCGGGGCTTCACAACTTCTGGCGTCACGAACAGGATTTGGACTAGACCTGTTCAGACAGGTGACCGTGTGCCTCAGAGGTCCGACCGCAAAAATTGAACCGCCGCCATATTGCCATCTTCAAAAGCGCGCGCTGCAGCCCGCGCGAGGGAGAAGAGCACCGCCCACGAAGAGGTGTGGCCGCCCCAGAACCCCCACAATCCGGAGAGCGTTCTGACCCAGGAAGTGGAAAGGGAGCGCGCAGATTTTTGAAGGAAAATGGACGCTGCAGGAGGTAATGCCCCTGGTCAGGGCGACGCAGCCCAAGCGATGCCAGCCCCCGTCGCGCTGGACGCAGCAGCGCCTGGTGCCGGTGCCGCGGTCGCAGCCGCGCCGGCTGAAATCTCCCCCATAATGCCAGTTTCCTTGCTGTATGTCCCAGGAGCGCAATGGCTGCCCCAATACGCCGGTAAAATAGACACGCTGACCGGGTTTAAGAAGAAGATCAGCACCCTGCTAGACATGCACGCGATGACTGGTAAGCAGAGGGCCGCTGTGGTGCTGGGACAATTGACTGAGGCAGCAGAATTGGAAGCTGAGTCCTGGAACAATGATGACCGGAGCTCTGTTGAGACCATCTTTGCCAAACTAGCAGCTGCTTTTGAACACCGCACCGAGGGAGAGCTGAGGACGGACTTCTATAACTGCCGGCAGAAGCCCCAAGATAGCATAAGAGCCTATGCCCTCAGGCTGCAGGCTGCACTACGGGCTCTCAAGCTGGTGGACCCTGTCAGTGATCAGGAAGGAAACCGGATGATGAAGGAACAATTCTTGCGGGGCCTGCGTTCTCCTGAGGATGGGAAGCAGATGAAGCTGTGGTCCCTGGAACACCCTGACGTGGACTTTGCCATTCTGAAAGACAGGGCAGTGAAAGCACTCCAACCTCCTGTGGACACAGACCCCGTCGCACCAGCATGGCCTGCCAGTTCCACGGCTGCAGGAGCGGAATCCTCCTCGCAGGCCCTGGTAACTGCAAAAGGACTCAACACGCCAGCAGAGACCATAAATACACTATCCTCCCAGGTGCAACAGCTCACTAAGGACGTCGCACAAATCCTGAAAGCAATACAGTTGCCCTCAGAGACCAAAGTCCCTCATCGGATCCTGCTAGCTGACAACCCAGAGGACGTCCCTTGGATGCGGAGGAGAAGAGGTCCCCCAACCCGAGGCAGGAGCAGTGATCGCTATGACTCGTCTGGACAACCCATCTGTCGTCGTTGCCAGGAGGCAGGACACTATGCAAGGGCCTGTCCTTTAAACGAGCCAAACCTGGGGCCGGGGGCCAGTCCTCAGGATTAAGAAGATCAGGCCCAAGTCGCTGCTGTGATCAGTACGTGGGTGGACGTCCTGTCCTGTCCATTGTCCTGGACGGGATCCCTACCCCGGCATTATTGGACACCGGCTCTCAGGTCACCACGATCCCGTATGTCCTTTATCGGAGGTTTTGGTCGGACGACGATCTCCGACCACCGGACCCCTCCCTCACCATCTATGCTGCCAACGGACAACCTATAGACCAGATCGGGGTCAAAGAGGTAACCATAAAGGTGGGAAGGCAGGAAATGAAGGGACAAGGACTGATTGTTGTGGACACTGATATTAGAGAAAGGAACCCGCAAATGATTTTAGGCACTAATGTCATAGAAAATTGCCTAGAGGAAGTGTTGTTGTTGCTTCACCAGATTGTTGAAGGTGCTGAGGGCAGGTCGCAAAGAGCCTTGCAAAAGGAGATCCGAATCATTCTGAGGAAGCAACAGGTAAAACAGACTGGCGGTGAGATTGGTAGTGTACGGGTGATGGATGCAAACCCCATTGTGATACCCCCACGGAGTGAAATGATGATGTGGTGTAGAGCAGCGGTAGGTCTCAGAGGACAAGATTACCAGGCTGTACTAGAGCCCACTCATTCAGACCACTGGCCCACGATTCTGACAGCCAGGGGGGTAGTTGATGTACACAAGGGACGAGTGCCTGTACGAGTGTTGAACTGTGGGGAGGAGGAAGCCAGACTACCAAGGTACGCTACCATAGCCAAACTGTTTACATGCTCAGATGACGCCATAACACCTGTAGGTCCCCTGACACAAGCTGACTCAAAAGAGGGCGAGACCTCCCAAAAGCAGTTAGAGGATTGGTGCCAGAAACTACACGTGGGGACTGACTCTACACCCGACTACCAGAAACATGGGGTTTACAGGGTCGTGCAGGAATACGAGCAGGTCTTTAGTAAGAACCCACTAGACTTTGGTAGGATCAAAGGGGTGCAACATCACATACCCACAGGCAGTCATCCTCCCATTAAGGAAAGACATAGGCCTATTCCACCAGCCCATTACCAGCGCACAAAGGACATGCTGAAGGACATGAAGGAGGCAGGCGTCATAAGGGACAGTTGTAGCCCCTGGGCGGCTCCCCTGGTCCTGGTAAGAAAGAAGGATGGCACGATGAGGATGTGTGTGGATTACAGACGGATAAATCAGATAACACACAAGGATGCCTACCCTTTGCCAAGGATAGAGGAATCCCTCGCTGCCTTGAAAGCCTCTAACTACTTTTCTACCCTAGATCTTACTAGTGGCTACTGGCAAGTATCTGTAGCAGAAGAAGATCGGGAGAAGACGGCCTTCACCACCCCAATGGGCCTCTGTGAGTTCAACAGCATGCCATTTGGACTCTGCAATGCCCCCGGGACCTTCCAGAGGCTTATGGAATGCTGCCTAGGGCACCTCAACTTTGAAACCGTCCTGCTCTACCTGGATGATGTCATCGTGTACTCCAAGACCTACGAGGACCACCTGAAACACCTGGCTGAAGTCTTTGAAGCACTATCCCGATATGGAATGAAGCTGAAACCATCCAAGTGCCATTTACTGAAGCCAAAGGTCCAGTACCTAGGTCACGTGGTCAGTGCAGAAGGAGTAGCACCGGACCCAGAGAAGGTCACTGTCATCCAGGAATGGCCCACACCTACTACCGTCCGGGAGGTACGTCAGTTCCTTGGCTTGGTAGGCTACTACAGAAGGTTCATCAAGGGCTACACGAAAATGGCAGCGCCTTTGCAAGAGCTCCTGGTAGGCCACCCAAAGAAGAAAGGAAAGATCTCCGGCCCGCCATTTCACTGGGGAGAAGCAGAAGAACACTCCTTCAGACAGATGAAAGGGGCCTTGACGGGTGAAGAGATCCTAGCCTACCCTGACTACGGTCTGCCATTCGTACTGTACACCGATGCCAGTAATGTGGGACTGGGAGCAGTGCTTTCACAGGTGCAGGGAGGCAAAGAGCGTGTGATTGCTTACGCCAGCAGGAAGCTCAGGCCTACTGAAAGAAACCCAGAGAATTATAGCTCATTCAAGCTAGAGTTCCTGGCCATGGTATGGGCTATCACAGAGCGGTTCAAGCACTACCTGGCAGCCACCAAATTCACTGTCTTCACGGACAACAACCCCCTGACCCACTTGGATACTGCTAAATTGGGTGCCATGGAGCAGCGTTGGGTAGCCCGACTGGCGAATTATGACTTTACTGTCAAGTATCGAGCTGGCCGCAAGAACGGCAACGCAGATGCTCTGTCCAGGATGCCTCACCTAGCAGACGAGGGTGAAGATGAAGATGATCTTGAAGAGATTGAGCTGCCAGCGTTCCATCGCCATGGAGCAAAACAGTGTCGGCAGTCGCGTGCCAACCGCCAAGAGGTGACCCTGAACCCACTACCTCACTACAACTGGAAGGAGACCCAGGAAAATGATCCAGCGGTAGGCTTGGTAAAGAAACTGATCAGCCAGCCTGGCGCCAGCCTTGACAAAGGAGCCCCACCTGAGGCACAGTACCTATGGAAGGAGAGGGGTCGATTATTCATCTATCAAGACAAACTTTACAGGAGCATCATTGACCCGAGGACGCATGAGAAGGTGTGGCAAGTGATTGTACCACAGAAGGATACGAGGATGGTGCTAGAAGCCTATCACAATGGTGCAGGCCACTTTGGTTGGAAGAAACTGGAGGCCCTACTTAAAGTAAGATTCTACTGGGTGGGCATGAGATCTGCCCTAGAGAAGTGGTGTCGAAACTGCGGGCCCTGCAATCTTAGAAGAAAAGACCAGCACAGCCAGAGAGCACCACTCCAGCCAATCCAAACTAAACGGCCTCTGGAGATCGTGGCCCTGGACCATGTAAAGTTGGCACCCAGCAGACAAGGCTACAACTACGCTCTCACTATGGTTGACCACTACTCCAGATTCCTGGTGGTAGTACCAGTCAAGGACTTGACAGGTCAAACTGCAGCCAAAGCTTTCCAGACACACTTCTGTCGACCACATGGCTATCCAGATCAAGTGCTCACTGACCAAGGACCAGCCTTTGAAGCTGAAGTGTTTAAGGAGTTTTGTAACCTATACGGCTGCCAGAAGATCCGTACTACGCCTTACCATCCTCAGACCAATGGCATGTGTGAGAAGATGAACCACATCATTCTCGACCTTCTGAAGACTCTCCCACTAGAAGAACGAAATCAGTGGCCGGAAAAACTGCCCGATCTAGTGGACATGTATAACAACATCCCTGTGAGTTCCACGAATTGCACACCGGCATACCTGATGAGGGCCAGACCAGGGAGATTGCCAGTAGATCTGGAAATGGGAGTTGAGACCCCTGAAGACCATCTACAAGGTGCTGATTGGGATTCCAACCGCCAAGCCCAATACAAGAAAGTACAAGAGTGTGTGGAGCGAAGCCTGACTCAGCAGCGTGAGAAACAAGAAAAGGCCTACAATCGAAAAGCACCTGCTGTTCCTTTGATGCCAGGAGATATAGTTCTCAAAAGGAAGAGAAGACGTCATAAACTTGACAATCACTGGGAAGAAGAACCCTATACTGTGTTACCATCGACGCTTAGCAATGAAAAGACATGCCTTATCAGCAAAGATGGAGGAAAAACAACAGCTGTCGTTTCTAGAGATCGCTTAAAGAAATGTCCTGAACAACTAAGAATCCCTGAAGAAATTCCCAACCCTTTGCCAGTTCAAGAACCAAAAGAAAAGATGATCCATACTGTACTTGGAGATTTTCCAGCAAGTTGGCCTCAATACAATGGAGCAGTAGTTATTCCGGTTATTACATTCCCTCAATCTAGAGAAGTAAGAGACCCAGAAGAACCTGTTCAGAACCTGGAAGAGCCAAATGTAGCTGAAGCAGAAGACCATGCACTGGTATCAATACCTAGCACACCTATTATTCACATTGAGACACATACATCGGGTGGGAGGACACAACCTCAGACAGATGACAGTGTAGTACTGCGTAGATCAACCCGCAGCAACTTTGGTCAGCTCCCATTACGCTATAGAGAAAGTACAGTTTAGTTCAAAGTGACTGTATGAAATGTAATGTTTAACCTGTTTACAGTTAAGTAACGTTTAAGTGAAATGTGCCCACAAGGACTATTGTGAGACCTCCTTAAAATGTTAGACCACTGGTTATGAACTGGCTTTAACCACAAACTTTTGCATTGTAAAAAGTTACCTCCTTGGTATCAACCACAGAGTCTGCCTGTTGAGGGGCATGGCTCTGCACCAACAAGGGGGCACGCCTGTTTATGGGGCCTGCCCTCCAACACTCGGAAGCGGGTACGCCTGTTTATGGGGCCTACCTTACGCCACTCTCCTCAGGAGAGGAAGATTGGAGGAAAGGTCTGGGGAATGTGATGGCCCAGACCTGGTCACCAAAAGGACCGGCGACCTACCTCCTGGAGGTTTTTGGGTGGGGTTCGGACATGTGGGTGGTTGGTGGTGGAATGGTACCTGGTATGTTTAAATGTAAATAATTGCCCCTGCGTGGGAAAAGTTTGTATTTACCTTTTTCTCTTGTCTTTGCAGCCCGAGGACGTGCTGATGATAACTAAGGGGGAATGTGGCGCCCCTGACCTGGTCAGGCACCACAGAGTATTGCACCCATGCGGGAGCAATGCTTCCAGGTAATCTCCAAAGGCCAGGATGAGGTGCACACACAAACATATAGTGACCAGGCCTCCCACATTACCAGAGGGGACCCTTGGGTAGCCAGAAGGGGTTAACTTTCAATTCCCAGCTGGGGGTGTGTTCAGGGGCTGGTTGCTAGGAAGCAGGGCAGAGAGAGAGAGGAAGAGGAGAGTCTGGAGGAAGAAGTTGAAGTGTGAGGAAGCAGGGCAGAGGAGCTCTAGAGTGTGAGACAGGTCCTGAGGAGTGCAGTAGCTGAAAGCGGGGGAGAAAGGAGTACCGTGGGTCGGCCTGAAAATCATCCAGAGAGAAGGGTGGCTGAGTACGGAGATCCCGGTATCCGAGCACACAAGGGGAACTAGGTCCCCAGCACAGGCAGCAGATCATCCAGAGCTGCTTAACCTACAGGTGGAGGGGGTACTTCATGCCCTCACCACGACTACACAGAGCTTGAGCCAAGCAGCAATCACCAGGCCCATAAGGGGACAGGGCCAGAAGCCATCCCACCAAGGCCACGCTGCCGGCAGACGAGCCAGAGAGAGGGGAGCAGGGTGGTAACAGCTTCCCTGGAGGGGTCCTACCACGCTTCAAGCAAAGGATCCTCCTAAAACAGAAAGAGTGCAAGGAAGGCGAGTGGACAGCTACCCTCAGAACGGCCTCCTGGAATTCCTGGTTCAACCTGGTTATCACAGTGTCGCCCGGGCATCTCACCGTGACCTCCAAACAGTGAGTAAACACGCTGAAAGACTTCTTGGACTGTGTTTGAGTCATTCTGCGACCTGTGGTCCCACACACATACACCGGGGCCTGGGGCTTGCCTCACTCTCAGGGGGCTAATATACTGACTGCACCCACCATCAGCCCCAGGCATCCCTTAATCTGCAGTGGCGGTCCCCGCTGACCGCAATACTGAGAGTGGCGTCACGACAATCCTAAAAGAAGGTTCCCTACCTGTGACCAGACTGTTTCATCCACGTGGAGTCCCTGAAGGTACTGCACCGACACATACTAGCGGGGCTTCACAGAAGATCTACATTGGCCACATTGCTCAGGAAGGGAGAACACAGACTTGTGAAACACCTTGGAAGCTTCAAATGAAAGAAGCAGCAGATGATTGCAAGTGGAGTAACACTTCTTTTATAACAAATGTTTTGTTTATGCATAAATATTGGCCATACTACGCATAAAAGGGAAAAACATCACCTAATAGATACAGTCACATAAATTTGCCAGCTAGAACAAAATGGGTTTTTAAAGATCCAAAACACTGATGCTTGATGTTACTTTAAAGGGAACCAATCAGCAGGATTTTTGTAAATAATCTAAAGCCAGAGCTTTACTGGCACTATCAGGCTGATTCTCTACATTCCTGTAGTGGTCAGCTCGGATGTTTAGGTTTTGAAACCCAAGAAAGTAAAGTTTATAAAATCGGCAGCTTCTTGAGTGACAGCAGCTGAGGATCAGATGATAGCTGGCGGGGTATTCATAGTTATCCCTTCCCCCTGTTAGAATTAGCATAATTATTATACAAACGATTCACTTTTTCCCTTGCAGGACCTATGTGAGGTCATACCCATGTGACCAGAAGGGGCGGAGCCTCAGCCAACAAAGCTGATACCACAAAGCAACATTTTTCTGTTGGCTGAGGCCTCGCCCCTTCTGGTCACATGGGTATGAGCTCACACAGGGCCTGCAAGGGAAAAAGTGAATTGTTTGAATAATACTTATGCTAGTTCTAACAAGGGGAGGGGATAACTCTGAATACCCCCCAGATATTATCTGATCCTCAGCTGCTGTCACTCAAGAAGCTGATGATTTTATAAACTTTACTTTCTTGGGTTTCAAAACCTATACATCTGAGCTGACCACTACAGGTATGTATAGAATCAGCCTGATAGTGCCAGTATAGCACTGGCTTTAGGTTATATACGAAAATCCTGGTGATTGGTTCCCTTTAAAGTTGCACCTCCGAACCTCCTGCAAGTCAGGCTGTCCAGGTAGCGGCTAATCTAAGTGGATCATGTCCATTGCCGGCTTTCCATGGAACATACTGTATTGCACTGTTGTGCCTGTGAAGTTTTACACTTAAAAGTTTGTCAGTTTTAGACATTTTTTATTACTTAAGCTGTATTCTCACCAGGCTTCTGCATGATGTTGTAACTTCTTCAATCCTAGATAAGATCCACTGTGTTCATGGAAAAGCTGATTTACTTGGCGGTGATACATATCTGCTAATACGTTCCCTCCTTGAGCTAACGCGATCTAGTACAAATAGAACATTACTCACAATCATTCCGCATCCAGAGCTCAAAGCTAAAAAGATCAAATTGTGGTAGCGCTCAATATCCACTTTGTGAGTGAATACGGGATTCCCTCGGGAGATAATACCAATTGTATGAATAATATGGTCAATGTATATTCTTTAAACTGACAATTGTAGTAATCACGGTGTAATTCTATATATCTTGGGTATAGAGCTATGTGGATCTCCCACTGCGGAGGTTACTTGTATCACAATGAGGCCCAGCAGAAAGAATCAGGAAAAACTGCCTCAATGTTCTCATCCCGCTTTTCCATCTTTCTATATAGGTCATCTGTGTCCCATGCCAAGAAATTCCTTGCATCAATTTACAATCAGCAATGCTTTATACCAAAAAAATATGACAGATCGTCCCTTAAGCAGAATGTTCATGCATTCTATCATTGGTGCAACCTGTGCGGCCACACAGGGGCCAAAAGGAAAGGGGGCCACTTCTACCTCCAGAGTGGGGGTGCTTGTGCATTA